>NW_027267066.1:0-30262 GCF_963676685.1 Mytilus edulis
AGTGTGGACAGTGTGTTACTTGCCAATTTTGTTTAACCCCTTCCAAATTTATTTCTCCATGTTTTATGCCTCATATAGCAAGTTGGGGGTGAAATGACACTGTAAAAAAGTTGGGTCATAAATATTAATGTAAAGTAGTGATTAGGTCAGCTGAAAAAGGTCAAAAATTAGCACTCGGAAGCTGTCAAAAGATTTCAAGACCCCCTTAACATAGATTGTCCATATTTTGAGTTAGAGCTGATGAAGTTTTCTATAATTTTGATATAATTTGTCCCAAAAGTAGTACAACACACTGTAAAATATTATTGAGAAAGCGCAGGTGGGTTTTTTTTTTATTTTCATTTATTGTCTAAAAGAAATGCACTACGAATAACTGTGTACTCGGACCTAAGAGGTGAAATCAGGAAATATAGAATCTGTACTTTGGCAACTTCCCTGAATGATTTGATGGTGCCAATTTGTCAAATAGCATAAAACTAAAGGATTTAAATTTTATTTGATAGAATTTCTGCAAAAATGACCAATTTTGGCATTATATGGTCAAAATAAGCATTTCATAGCTTTTTCAATTTTGATGCATAAGTGGCATTCTGACTTTCTATCTGACATGTTTTCATGTGTCAATTTTTGTGTTTCTATGCTTTAATCCAGTTTTATTACTCATTTGTGAACTCAGAATCTACAGAAAAGAAGATTATCTCAGAAAATATGAGCAAAATGTGTTGTATAAATGACCCTCGTCTAACGCCCTGTTTGGATCAAGTTAAATGTGAGGAGCATGGCACATAAAAGTTGAAGTCCATAATAAATACCTCAATAAATTTGTATAAAAAGCACTTAACAATGTCTTTTGTACCTGTTTCATTTCACATAATATCTTTCTTTACCTCTGTAGGATAGCATGTGGTTCAAATATAAGCCTGTTGAGACTAAAATTGCATGCAAGTTTTTCACTAAAAAGTGAAAAATCTTTGTATCAGACCATACTGTCTACTAAAAAAGTTGAATGTAAGAGCCTTTTTGTGCTCAGATTTATTGTATCATGTCACCTGAGTATAGAAATGATAGAAAAGACACAAATTTTTATTTCCTATAACTTCAATATGCATTTTTAAATGTAAATATGTGCTACGGCCTAAATTGACCCTAAATTAATTTTAGTCTTACTTGGCCTAAGACCCTTTTAAACTAATATGATATGTTATTTGTAAGTTTTCTTTCCATTTAAAGTACATTAAGTACATATGTAAGGATTATTTATAATCAAAAAGCTTCACAAACTTAAAATTGCTGGAAAATATTACATCTTCATGTAAGGCCCGCTTCATTGGAAAACCTCCATTTTTAGGCACAGGCTCATATAAATTTGACTTTTGAAAAATTATGCTAAGTCTGATATAACAAATGAGTACTCTATTGCTTTAAATACATGATATATTATATATTAAGGCATTTTAAAAGTATTTTTTTGCAATATTTAAATTTTATAAGCCCCAAATGTTGATAGTTGAAATTTCTCAATTTTAACGTCTAAATTTAACACGCAAAGTTGAATATAGAATTAATCATATTGTCTATAATATATATCCTATTGCTATGAAACTTTGTAAGCAGTCTTGTAATATATTAAGCTTTAGTCATACCAAGTTTTATTAAGATTGGTCAACTTTTTCTATCCTATTAGGTCCGAGTACACAGTTATCGTCCTTTGATTTTCGTTGTCCACGAATATAGTCCTTAGTGTGGACAGTGTGTTACTTGCCAATTTTTGTTATACCCCTTCCAAATTTATTTCTCCATGTTTTATGCCTCATATAGCAAGTTGGGGGGTGAAATGACACTGTAAAAAAAGTTGGGTCATAAATATTAATGTAAAGTAGTGATTAGGTCCAGCTGAAAAAGGTCAAAAATTAGCACTTCGGAAGCTGTCAAAAGATTTCAAGACCCCCTTAACATAAGATTGTCCATATTTTGAGTTAGAGCTGATGAAGTTTTCTATAATTTTGATATAATTTGTCCCAAAAGTAGTACAACACACTGTAAAAATATTATTGAGAAAGCGCAGGTGGGTTTTTTTTTATTTTCATTTATTGTCTAAAAGAAATGCACTACGAAATAACTGTGTACTCGGACCTAAGAGGTGAAATCAGGAAATATAGAATCTGTACTTTGGCAACTTCCCTGAATGATTTGATGGTGCCAATTTGTCAAATAGCATAAAACTAAAGGATTTAAACTTTTATTTGATAGAATTTCTGCAAAAATGACCAATTTTGGCATTATATGGTCAAAATAAGCATTTCATAGCTTTTTCAATTTTGATGCATAAGTGGCATTCTGACTTTCTATCTGACATGTTTTCATGTGTCAATTTTTGTGTTTCTATGCTTTAATCCAGTTTTATTACTCATTTGTGAACTCTGAATCTACAGAAAAGAAGATTATCTCAGAAAATATGAGCAAAATGTGTTGTATAAATGACCCTCGTCTAACGCCCTGTTTGGATCAAGTTAAATGTGAGGAGCATGGCACATAAAAGTTGAAGTCCATAATAAATACCTCAATAAATTTGTATAAAAAGCACTTAACAATGTCTTTTGTACCTGTTTCATTTCACATAATATCTTTCTTTACCTCTGTAGGATAGCATGTGGTTCAAATATAAGCCTGTTGAGACTAAAATTGCATGCAAGTTTTTCACTAAAAAGTGAAAAATCTTTGTATCAGACCATACTGTCTACTAAAAAAGTTGAATGTAAGAGCCTTTTTGTGCTCAGATTTATTGTATCATGTCACCTGAGTATAGAAATGATAGAAAAGACACAAATTTTTATTTCCTATAACTTCAATATGCATTTTTAAATGTAAATATGTGCTACGGCCTAAATTGACCCTAAATTAATTTTAGTCTTACTTGGCCTAAGACCCTTTTAAACTAATATGATATGTTATTTGTAAGTTTTCTTTCCATTTAAAGTACATTAAGTACATATGTAAGGATTATTTATAATCAAAAAGCTTCACAAACTTAAAATTGCTGGAAAATATTACATCTTCATGTAAGGCCCGCTTCATTGGAAAACCTCCATTTTTAGGCACAGGCTCATATAAATTTGACTTTTGAAAAATTATGCTAAGTCTGATATAACAAATGAGTACTCTATTGCTTTAAATACATGATATATTATATATTAAGGCATTTTAAAAGTATTTTTTTGCAATATTTAAATTTTATAAGCCCCAAATGTTGATAGTTGAAATTTCTCAATTTTAACGTCTAAATTTAACACGCAAAGTTGAATATAGAATTAATCATATTGTCTATAATATATATCCTATTGCTATGAAACTTTGTAAGCAGTCTTGTAATATATTAAGCTTTAGTCATACCAAGTTTTATTAAGATTGGTCAACTTTTTCTATCCTAGGTCCGAGTACACAGTTATCGTCCTTTGATTTTCGTTGTCCACGAATATAGTCCTTAGTGTGGACAGTGTGTTACTTGCCAATTTTTGTTATACCCCTTCCAAATTTATTTCTCCATGTTTTATGCCTCATATAGCAAGTTGGGGGGTGAAATGACACTGTAAAAAAAGTTGGGTCATAAATATTAATGTAAAGTAGTGATTAGGTCCAGCTGAAAAAGGTCAAAAATTAGCACTTCGGAAGCTGTCAAAGATTTCAAGACCCCCTTAACATAAGATTGTCCATATTTTGAGTTAGAGCTGATGAAGTTTTCTATAATTTTGATATAATTTGTCCCAAAAGTAGTACAACACACTGTAAAAATATTATTGAGAAAGCGCAGGTGGGTTTTTTTTTATTTTCATTTATTGTCTAAAAGAAATGCACTACGAAATAACTGTGTACTCGGACCTAAGAGGTGAAATCAGGAAATATAGAATCTGTACTTTGGCAACTTCCCTGAATGATTTGATGGTGCCAATTTGTCAAATAGCATAAAACTAAAGGATTTAAACTTTTATTTGATAGAATTTCTGCAAAAATGACCAATTTTGGCATTATATGGTCAAAATAAGCATTTCATAGCTTTTTCAATTTTGATGCATAAGTGGCATTCTGACTTTCTATCTGACATGTTTTCATGTGTCAATTTTTGTGTTTCTATGCTTTAATCCAGTTTTATTACTCATTTGTGAACTCTGAATCTACAGAAAAGAAGATTATCTCAGAAAATATGAGCAAAATGTGTTGTATAAATGACCCTCGTCTAACGCCCTGTTTGGATCAAGTTAAATGTGAGGAGCATGGCACATAAAAGTTGAAGTCCATAATAAATACCTCAATAAATTTGTATAAAAAGCACTTAACAATGTCTTTTGTACCTGTTTCATTTCACATAATATCTTTCTTTACCTCTGTAGGATAGCATGTGGTTCAAATATAAGCCTGTTGAGACTAAAATTGCATGCAAGTTTTTCACTAAAAAGTGAAAAATCTTTGTATCAGACCATACTGTCTACTAAAAAAGTTGAATGTAAGAGCCTTTTTGTGCTCAGATTTATTGTATCATGTCACCTGAGTATAGAAATGATAGAAAAGACACAAATTTTTATTTCCTATAACTTCAATATGCATTTTTAAATGTAAATATGTGCTACGGCCTAAATTGACCCTAAATTAATTTTAGTCTTACTTGGCCTAAGACCCTTTTAAACTAATATGATATGTTATTTGTAAGTTTTCTTTCCATTTAAAGTACATTAAGTACATATGTAAGGATTATTTATAATCAAAAAGCTTCACAAACTTAAAATTGCTGGAAAATATTACATCTTCATGTAAGGCCCGCTTCATTGGAAAACCTCCATTTTTAGGCACAGGCTCATATAAATTTGACTTTTGAAAAATTATGCTAAGTCTGATATAACAAATGAGTACTCTATTGCTTTAAATACATGATATATTATATATTAAGGCATTTTAAAAGTATTTTTTTGCAATATTTAAATTTTATAAGCCCCAAATGTTGATAGTTGAAATTTCTCAATTTTAACGTCTAAATTTAACACGCAAAGTTGAATATAGAATTAATCATATTGTCTATAATATATATCCTATTGCTATGAAACTTTGTAAGCAGTCTTGTAATATATTAAGCTTTAGTCATACCAAGTTTTATTAAGATTGGTCAACTTTTTCTATCCTATTAGGTCCGAGTACACAGTTATCGTCCTTTGATTTTCGTTGTCCACGAATATAGTCCTTAGTGTGGACAGTGTGTTACTTGCCAATTTTTGTTATACCCCTTCCAAATTTATTTCTCCATGTTTTATGCCTCATATAGCAAGTTGGGGGGTGAAATGACACTGTAAAAAAAGTTGGGTCATAAATATTAATGTAAAGTAGTGATTAGGTCCAGCTGAAAAAGGTCAAAAATTAGCACTTCGGAAGCTGTCAAAAGATTTCAAGACCCCCTTAACATAAGATTGTCCATATTTTGAGTTAGAGCTGATGAAGTTTTCTATAATTTTGATATAATTTGTCCCAAAAGTAGTACAACACACTGTAAAAATATTATTGAGAAAGCGCAGGTGGGTTTTTTTTTATTTTCATTTATTGTCTAAAAGAAATGCACTACGAAATAACTGTGTACTCGGACCTAAGAGGTGAAATCAGGAAATATAGAATCTGTACTTTGGCAACTTCCCTGAATGATTTGATGGTGCCAATTTGTCAAATAGCATAAAACTAAAGGATTTAAACTTTTATTTGATAGAATTTCTGCAAAAATGACCAATTTTGGCATTATATGGTCAAAATAAGCATTTCATAGCTTTTTCAATTTTGATGCATAAGTGGCATTCTGACTTTCTATCTGACATGTTTTCATGTGTCAATTTTTGTGTTTCTATGCTTTAATCCAGTTTTATTACTCATTTGTGAACTCTGAATCTACAGAAAAGAAGATTATCTCAGAAAATATGAGCAAAATGTGTTGTATAAATGACCCTCGTCTAACGCCCTGTTTGGATCAAGTTAAATGTGAGGAGCATGGCACATAAAAGTTGAAGTCCATAATAAATACCTCAATAAATTTGTATAAAAAGCACTTAACAATGTCTTTTGTACCTGTTTCATTTCACATAATATCTTTCTTTACCTCTGTAGGATAGCATGTGGTTCAAATATAAGCCTGTTGAGACTAAAATTGCATGCAAGTTTTTCACTAAAAAGTGAAAAATCTTTGTATCAGACCATACTGTCTACTAAAAAAGTTGAATGTAAGAGCCTTTTTGTGCTCAGATTTATTGTATCATGTCACCTGAGTATAGAAATGATAGAAAAGACACAAATTTTTATTTCCTATAACTTCAATATGCATTTTTAAATGTAAATATGTGCTACGGCCTAAATTGACCCTAAATTAATTTTAGTCTTACTTGGCCTAAGACCCTTTTAAACTAATATGATATGTTATTTGTAAGTTTTCTTTCCATTTAAAGTACATTAAGTACATATGTAAGGATTATTTATAATCAAAAAGCTTCACAAACTTAAAATTGCTGGAAAATATTACATCTTCATGTAAGGCCCGCTTCATTGGAAAACCTCCATTTTTAGGCACAGGCTCATATAAATTTGACTTTTGAAAAATTATGCTAAGTCTGATATAACAAATGAGTACTCTATTGCTTTAAATACATGATATATTATATATTAAGGCATTTTAAAAGTATTTTTTTGCAATATTTAAATTTTATAAGCCCCAAATGTTGATAGTTGAAATTTCTCAATTTTAACGTCTAAATTTAACACGCAAAGTTGAATATAGAATTAATCATATTGTCTATAATATATATCCTATTGCTATGAAACTTTGTAAGCAGTCTTGTAATATATTAAGCTTTAGTCATACCAAGTTTTATTAAGATTGGTCAACTTTTTCTATCCTATTAGGTCCGAGTACACAGTTATCGTCCTTTGATTTTCGTTGTCCACGAATATAGTCCTTAGTGTGGACAGTGTGTTACTTGCCAATTTTTGTTATACCCCTTCCAAATTTATTTCTCCATGTTTTATGCCTCATATAGCAAGTTGGGGGGTGAAATGACACTGTAAAAAAAGTTGGGTCATAAATATTAATGTAAAGTAGTGATTAGGTCCAGCTGAAAAAGGTCAAAAATTAGCACTTCGGAAGCTGTCAAAAGATTTCAAGACCCCCTTAACATAAGATTGTCCATATTTTGAGTTAGAGCTGATGAAGTTTTCTATAATTTTGATATAATTTGTCCCAAAAGTAGTACAACACACTGTAAAAATATTATTGAGAAAGCGCAGGTGGGTTTTTTTTATTTTCATTTATTGTCTAAAAGAAATGCACTACGAAATAACTGTGTACTCGGACCTAAGAGGTGAAATCAGGAAATATAGAATCTGTACTTTGGCAACTTCCCTGAATGATTTGATGGTGCCAATTTGTCAAATAGCATAAAACTAAAGGATTTAAACTTTTATTTGATAGAATTTCTGCAAAAATGACCAATTTTGGCATTATATGGTCAAAATAAGCATTTCATAGCTTTTTCAATTTTGATGCATAAGTGGCATTCTGACTTTCTATCTGACATGTTTTCATGTGTCAATTTTTGTGTTTCTATGCTTTAATCCAGTTTTATTACTCATTTGTGAACTCTGAATCTACAGAAAAGAAGATTATCTCAGAAAATATGAGCAAAATGTGTTGTATAAATGACCCTCGTCTAACGCCCTGTTTGGATCAAGTTAAATGTGAGGAGCATGGCACATAAAAGTTGAAGTCCATAATAAATACCTCAATAAATTTGTATAAAAAGCACTTAACAATGTCTTTTGTACCTGTTTCATTTCACATAATATCTTTCTTTACCTCTGTAGGATAGCATGTGGTTCAAATATAAGCCTGTTGAGACTAAAATTGCATGCAAGTTTTTCACTAAAAAGTGAAAAATCTTTGTATCAGACCATACTGTCTACTAAAAAAGTTGAATGTAAGAGCCTTTTTGTGCTCAGATTTATTGTATCATGTCACCTGAGTATAGAAATGATAGAAAAGACACAAATTTTTATTTCCTATAACTTCAATATGCATTTTTAAATGTAAATATGTGCTACGGCCTAAATTGACCCTAAATTAATTTTAGTCTTACTTGGCCTAAGACCCTTTTAAACTAATATGATATGTTATTTGTAAGTTTTCTTTCCATTTAAAGTACATTAAGTACATATGTAAGGATTATTTATAATCAAAAAGCTTCACAAACTTAAAATTGCTGGAAAATATTACATCTTCATGTAAGGCCCGCTTCATTGGAAAACCTCCATTTTTAGGCACAGGCTCATATAAATTTGACTTTTGAAAAATTATGCTAAGTCTGATATAACAAATGAGTACTCTATTGCTTTAAATACATGATATATTATATATTAAGGCATTTTAAAAGTATTTTTTTGCAATATTTAAATTTTATAAGCCCCAAATGTTGATAGTTGAAATTTCTCAATTTTAACGTCTAAATTTAACACGCAAAGTTGAATATAGAATTAATCATATTGTCTATAATATATATCCTATTGCTATGAAACTTTGTAAGCAGTCTTGTAATATATTAAGCTTTAGTCATACCAAGTTTTATTAAGATTGGTCAACTTTTTCTATCCTATTAGGTCCGAGTACACAGTTATCGTCCTTTGATTTTCGTTGTCCACGAATATAGTCCTTAGTGTGGACAGTGTGTTACTTGCCAATTTTTGTTATACCCCTTCCAAATTTATTTCTCCATGTTTTATGCCTCATATAGCAAGTTGGGGGGTGAAATGACACTGTAAAAAAAGTTGGGTCATAAATATTAATGTAAAGTAGTGATTAGGTCCAGCTGAAAAAGGTCAAAAATTAGCACTTCGGAAGCTGTCAAAAGATTTCAAGACCCCCTTAACATAAGATTGTCCATATTTTGAGTTAGAGCTGATGAAGTTTTCTATAATTTTGATATAATTTGTCCCAAAAGTAGTACAACACACTGTAAAAATATTATTGAGAAAGCGCAGGTGGGTTTTTTTTTATTTTCATTTATTGTCTAAAAGAAATGCACTACGAAATAACTGTGTACTCGGACCTAAGAGGTGAAATCAGGAAATATAGAATCTGTACTTTGGCAACTTCCCTGAATGATTTGATGGTGCCAATTTGTCAAATAGCATAAAACTAAAGGATTTAAACTTTTATTTGATAGAATTTCTGCAAAAATGACCAATTTTGGCATTATATGGTCAAAATAAGCATTTCATAGCTTTTTCAATTTTGATGCATAAGTGGCATTCTGACTTTCTATCTGACATGTTTTCATGTGTCAATTTTTGTGTTTCTATGCTTTAATCCAGTTTTATTACTCATTTGTGAACTCTGAATCTACAGAAAAGAAGATTATCTCAGAAAATATGAGCAAAATGTGTTGTATAAATGACCCTCGTCTAACGCCCTGTTTGGATCAAGTTAAATGTGAGGAGCATGGCACATAAAAGTTGAAGTCCATAATAAATACCTCAATAAATTTGTATAAAAAGCACTTAACAATGTCTTTTGTACCTGTTTCATTTCACATAATATCTTTCTTTACCTCTGTAGGATAGCATGTGGTTCAAATATAAGCCTGTTGAGACTAAAATTGCATGCAAGTTTTTCACTAAAAAGTGAAAAATCTTTGTATCAGACCATACTGTCTACTAAAAAAGTTGAATGTAAGAGCCTTTTTGTGCTCAGATTTATTGTATCATGTCACCTGAGTATAGAAATGATAGAAAAGACACAAATTTTTATTTCCTATAACTTCAATATGCATTTTTAAATGTAAATATGTGCTACGGCCTAAATTGACCCTAAATTAATTTTAGTCTTACTTGGCCTAAGACCCTTTTAAACTAATATGATATGTTATTTGTAAGTTTTCTTTCCATTTAAAGTACATTAAGTACATATGTAAGGATTATTTATAATCAAAAAGCTTCACAAACTTAAAATTGCTGGAAAATATTACATCTTCATGTAAGGCCCGCTTCATTGGAAAACCTCCATTTTTAGGCACAGGCTCATATAAATTTGACTTTTGAAAAATTATGCTAAGTCTGATATAACAAATGAGTACTCTATTGCTTTAAATACATGATATATTATATATTAAGGCATTTTAAAAGTATTTTTTTGCAATATTTAAATTTTATAAGCCCCAAATGTTGATAGTTGAAATTTCTCAATTTTAACGTCTAAATTTAACACGCAAAGTTGAATATAGAATTAATCATATTGTCTATAATATATATCCTATTGCTATGAAACTTTGTAAGCAGTCTTGTAATATATTAAGCTTTAGTCATACCAAGTTTTATTAAGATTGGTCAACTTTTTCTATCCTATTAGGTCCGAGTACACAGTTATCGTCCTTTGATTTTCGTTGTCCACGAATATAGTCCTTAGTGTGGACAGTGTGTTACTTGCCAATTTTTGTTATACCCCTTCCAAATTTATTTCTCCATGTTTTATGCCTCATATAGCAAGTTGGGGGGTGAAATGACACTGTAAAAAAAGTTGGGTCATAAATATTAATGTAAAGTAGTGATTAGGTCCAGCTGAAAAAGGTCAAAAATTAGCACTTCGGAAGCTGTCAAAAGATTTCAAGACCCCCTTAACATAAGATTGTCCATATTTTGAGTTAGAGCTGATGAAGTTTTCTATAATTTTGATATAATTTGTCCCAAAAGTAGTACAACACACTGTAAAAATATTATTGAGAAAGCGCAGGTGGGTTTTTTTTTATTTTCATTTATTGTCTAAAAGAAATGCACTACGAAATAACTGTGTACTCGGACCTAAGAGGTGAAATCAGGAAATATAGAATCTGTACTTTGGCAACTTCCCTGAATGATTTGATGGTGCCAATTTGTCAAATAGCATAAAACTAAAGGATTTAAACTTTTATTTGATAGAATTTCTGCAAAAATGACCAATTTTGGCATTATATGGTCAAAATAAGCATTTCATAGCTTTTTCAATTTTGATGCATAAGTGGCATTCTGACTTTCTATCTGACATGTTTTCATGTGTCAATTTTTGTGTTTCTATGCTTTAATCCAGTTTTATTACTCATTTGTGAACTCTGAATCTACAGAAAAGAAGATTATCTCAGAAAATATGAGCAAAATGTGTTGTATAAATGACCCTCGTCTAACGCCCTGTTTGGATCAAGTTAAATGTGAGGAGCATGGCACATAAAAGTTGAAGTCCATAATAAATACCTCAATAAATTTGTATAAAAAGCACTTAACAATGTCTTTTGTACCTGTTTCATTTCACATAATATCTTTCTTTACCTCTGTAGGATAGCATGTGGTTCAAATATAAGCCTGTTGAGACTAAAATTGCATGCAAGTTTTTCACTAAAAAGTGAAAAATCTTTGTATCAGACCATACTGTCTACTAAAAAAGTTGAATGTAAGAGCCTTTTTGTGCTCAGATTTATTGTATCATGTCACCTGAGTATAGAAATGATAGAAAAGACACAAATTTTTATTTCCTATAACTTCAATATGCATTTTTAAATGTAAATATGTGCTACGGCCTAAATTGACCCTAAATTAATTTTAGTCTTACTTGGCCTAAGACCCTTTTAAACTAATATGATATGTTATTTGTAAGTTTTCTTTCCATTTAAAGTACATTAAGTACATATGTAAGGATTATTTATAATCAAAAAGCTTCACAAACTTAAAATTGCTGGAAAATATTACATCTTCATGTAAGGCCCGCTTCATTGGAAAACCTCCATTTTTAGGCACAGGCTCATATAAATTTGACTTTTGAAAAATTATGCTAAGTCTGATATAACAAATGAGTACTCTATTGCTTTAAATACATGATATATTATATATTAAGGCATTTTAAAAGTATTTTTTTGCAATATTTAAATTTTATAAGCCCCAAATGTTGATAGTTGAAATTTCTCAATTTTAACGTCTAAATTTAACACGCAAAGTTGAATATAGAATTAATCATATTGTCTATAATATATATCCTATTGCTATGAAACTTTGTAAGCAGTCTTGTAATATATTAAGCTTTAGTCATACCAAGTTTTATTAAGATTGGTCAACTTTTTCTATCCTATTAGGTCCGAGTACACAGTTATCGTCCTTTGATTTTCGTTGTCCACGAATATAGTCCTTAGTGTGGACAGTGTGTTACTTGCCAATTTTTGTTATACCCCTTCCAAATTTATTTCTCCATGTTTTATGCCTCATATAGCAAGTTGGGGGGTGAAATGACACTGTAAAAAAAGTTGGGTCATAAATATTAATGTAAAGTAGTGATTAGGTCCAGCTGAAAAAGGTCAAAAATTAGCACTTCGGAAGCTGTCAAAAGATTTCAAGACCCCCTTAACATAAGATTGTCCATATTTTGAGTTAGAGCTGATGAAGTTTTCTATAATTTTGATATAATTTGTCCCAAAAGTAGTACAACACACTGTAAAAATATTATTGAGAAAGCGCAGGTGGGTTTTTTTTTATTTTCATTTATTGTCTAAAAGAAATGCACTACGAAATAACTGTGTACTCGGACCTAAGAGGTGAAATCAGGAAATATAGAATCTGTACTTTGGCAACTTCCCTGAATGATTTGATGGTGCCAATTTGTCAAATAGCATAAAACTAAAGGATTTAAACTTTTATTTGATAGAATTTCTGCAAAAATGACCAATTTTGGCATTATATGGTCAAAATAAGCATTTCATAGCTTTTTCAATTTTGATGCATAAGTGGCATTCTGACTTTCTATCTGACATGTTTTCATGTGTCAATTTTTGTGTTTCTATGCTTTAATCCAGTTTTATTACTCATTTGTGAACTCTGAATCTACAGAAAAGAAGATTATCTCAGAAAATATGAGCAAAATGTGTTGTATAAATGACCCTCGTCTAACGCCCTGTTTGGATCAAGTTAAATGTGAGGAGCATGGCACATAAAAGTTGAAGTCCATAATAAATACCTCAATAAATTTGTATAAAAAGCACTTAACAATGTCTTTTGTACCTGTTTCATTTCACATAATATCTTTCTTTACCTCTGTAGGATAGCATGTGGTTCAAATATAAGCCTGTTGAGACTAAAATTGCATGCAAGTTTTTCACTAAAAAGTGAAAAATCTTTGTATCAGACCATACTGTCTACTAAAAAAGTTGAATGTAAGAGCCTTTTTGTGCTCAGATTTATTGTATCATGTCACCTGAGTATAGAAATGATAGAAAAGACACAAATTTTTATTTCCTATAACTTCAATATGCATTTTTAAATGTAAATATGTGCTACGGCCTAAATTGACCCTAAATTAATTTTAGTCTTACTTGGCCTAAGACCCTTTTAAACTAATATGATATGTTATTTGTAAGTTTTCTTTCCATTTAAAGTACATTAAGTACATATGTAAGGATTATTTATAATCAAAAAGCTTCACAAACTTAAAATTGCTGGAAAATATTACATCTTCATGTAAGGCCCGCTTCATTGGAAAACCTCCATTTTTAGGCACAGGCTCATATAAATTTGACTTTTGAAAAATTATGCTAAGTCTGATATAACAAATGAGTACTCTATTGCTTTAAATACATGATATATTATATATTAAGGCATTTTAAAAGTATTTTTTTGCAATATTTAAATTTTATAAGCCCCAAATGTTGATAGTTGAAATTTCTCAATTTTAACGTCTAAATTTAACACGCAAAGTTGAATATAGAATTAATCATATTGTCTATAATATATATCCTATTGCTATGAAACTTTGTAAGCAGTCTTGTAATATATTAAGCTTTAGTCATACCAAGTTTTATTAAGATTGGTCAACTTTTTCTATCCTATTAGGTCCGAGTACACAGTTATCGTCCTTTGATTTTCGTTGTCCACGAATATAGTCCTTAGTGTGGACAGTGTGTTACTTGCCAATTTTTGTTATACCCCTTCCAAATTTATTTCTCCATGTTTTATGCCTCATATAGCAAGTTGGGGGGTGAAATGACACTGTAAAAAAAGTTGGGTCATAAATATTAATGTAAAGTAGTGATTAGGTCCAGCTGAAAAAGGTCAAAAATTAGCACTTCGGAAGCTGTCAAAAGATTTCAAGACCCCCTTAACATAAGATTGTCCATATTTTGAGTTAGAGCTGATGAAGTTTTCTATAATTTTGATATAATTTGTCCCAAAAGTAGTACAACACACTGTAAAAATATTATTGAGAAAGCGCAGGTGGGTTTTTTTTTATTTTCATTTATTGTCTAAAAGAAATGCACTACGAAATAACTGTGTACTCGGACCTAAGAGGTGAAATCAGGAAATATAGAATCTGTACTTTGGCAACTTCCCTGAATGATTTGATGGTGCCAATTTGTCAAATAGCATAAAACTAAAGGATTTAAACTTTTATTTGATAGAATTTCTGCAAAAATGACCAATTTTGGCATTATATGGTCAAAATAAGCATTTCATAGCTTTTTCAATTTTGATGCATAAGTGGCATTCTGACTTTCTATCTGACATGTTTTCATGTGTCAATTTTTGTGTTTCTATGCTTTAATCCAGTTTTATTACTCATTTGTGAACTCTGAATCTACAGAAAAGAAGATTATCTCAGAAAATATGAGCAAAATGTGTTGTATAAATGACCCTCGTCTAACGCCCTGTTTGGATCAAGTTAAATGTGAGGAGCATGGCACATAAAAGTTGAAGTCCATAATAAATACCTCAATAAATTTGTATAAAAAGCACTTAACAATGTCTTTTGTACCTGTTTCATTTCACATAATATCTTTCTTTACCTCTGTAGGATAGCATGTGGTTCAAATATAAGCCTGTTGAGACTAAAATTGCATGCAAGTTTTTCACTAAAAAGTGAAAAATCTTTGTATCAGACCATACTGTCTACTAAAAAAGTTGAATGTAAGAGCCTTTTTGTGCTCAGATTTATTGTATCATGTCACCTGAGTATAGAAATGATAGAAAAGACACAAATTTTTATTTCCTATAACTTCAATATGCATTTTTAAATGTAAATATGTGCTACGGCCTAAATTGACCCTAAATTAATTTTAGTCTTACTTGGCCTAAGACCCTTTTAAACTAATATGATATGTTATTTGTAAGTTTTCTTTCCATTTAAAGTACATTAAGTACATATGTAAGGATTATTTATAATCAAAAAGCTTCACAAACTTAAAATTGCTGGAAAATATTACATCTTCATGTAAGGCCCGCTTCATTGGAAAACCTCCATTTTTAGGCACAGGCTCATATAAATTTGACTTTTGAAAAATTATGCTAAGTCTGATATAACAAATGAGTACTCTATTGCTTTAAATACATGATATATTATATATTAAGGCATTTTAAAAGTATTTTTTTGCAATATTTAAATTTTATAAGCCCCAAATGTTGATAGTTGAAATTTCTCAATTTTAACGTCTAAATTTAACACGCAAAGTTGAATATAGAATTAATCATATTGTCTATAATATATATCCTATTGCTATGAAACTTTGTAAGCAGTCTTGTAATATATTAAGCTTTAGTCATACCAAGTTTTATTAAGATTGGTCAACTTTTTCTATCCTATTAGGTCCGAGTACACAGTTATCGTCCTTTGATTTTCGTTGTCCACGAATATAGTCCTTAGTGTGGACAGTGTGTTACTTGCCAATTTTTGTTATACCCCTTCCAAATTTATTTCTCCATGTTTTATGCCTCATATAGCAAGTTGGGGGGTGAAATGACACTGTAAAAAAAGTTGGGTCATAAATATTAATGTAAAGTAGTGATTAGGTCCAGCTGAAAAAGGTCAAAAATTAGCACTTCGGAAGCTGTCAAAAGATTTCAAGACCCCCTTAACATAAGATTGTCCATATTTTGAGTTAGAGCTGATGAAGTTTTCTATAATTTTGATATAATTTGTCCCAAAAGTAGTACAACACACTGTAAAAATATTATTGAGAAAGCGCAGGTGGGTTTTTTTTTATTTTCATTTATTGTCTAAAAGAAATGCACTACGAAATAACTGTGTACTCGGACCTAAGAGGTGAAATCAGGAAATATAGAATCTGTACTTTGGCAACTTCCCTGAATGATTTGATGGTGCCAATTTGTCAAATAGCATAAAACTAAAGGATTTAAACTTTTATTTGATAGAATTTCTGCAAAAATGACCAATTTTGGCATTATATGGTCAAAATAAGCATTTCATAGCTTTTTCAATTTTGATGCATAAGTGGCATTCTGACTTTCTATCTGACATGTTTTCATGTGTCAATTTTTGTGTTTCTATGCTTTAATCCAGTTTTATTACTCATTTGTGAACTC
Organism: Mytilus edulis; assembly: GCF_963676685.1. NCBI lineage: Eukaryota > Metazoa > Mollusca > Bivalvia > Mytilida > Mytilidae > Mytilus > Mytilus edulis. The sequence continues at coordinate 16,393 of NW_027267066.1, forward strand.
TGAATCTACAGAAAAGAAGATTATCTCAGAAAATATGAGCAAAATGTGTTGTATAAATGACCCTCGTCTAACGCCCTGTTTGGATCAAGTTAAATGTGAGGAGCATGGCACATAAAAGTTGAAGTCCATAATAAATACCTCAATAAATTTGTATAAAAAGCACTTAACAATGTCTTTTGTACCTGTTTCATTTCACATAATATCTTTCTTTACCTCTGTAGGATAGCATGTGGTTCAAATATAAGCCTGTTGAGACTAAAATTGCATGCAAGTTTTTCACTAAAAAGTGAAAAATCTTTGTATCAGACCATACTGTCTACTAAAAAAGTTGAATGTAAGAGCCTTTTTGTGCTCAGATTTATTGTATCATGTCACCTGAGTATAGAAATGATAGAAAAGACACAAATTTTTATTTCCTATAACTTCAATATGCATTTTTAAATGTAAATATGTGCTACGGCCTAAATTGACCCTAAATTAATTTTAGTCTTACTTGGCCTAAGACCCTTTTAAACTAATATGATATGTTATTTGTAAGTTTTCTTTCCATTTAAAGTACATTAAGTACATATGTAAGGATTATTTATAATCAAAAAGCTTCACAAACTTAAAATTGCTGGAAAATATTACATCTTCATGTAAGGCCCGCTTCATTGGAAAACCTCCATTTTTAGGCACAGGCTCATATAAATTTGACTTTTGAAAAATTATGCTAAGTCTGATATAACAAATGAGTACTCTATTGCTTTAAATACATGATATATTATATATTAAGGCATTTTAAAAGTATTTTTTTGCAATATTTAAATTTTATAAGCCCCAAATGTTGATAGTTGAAATTTCTCAATTTTAACGTCTAAATTTAACACGCAAAGTTGAATATAGAATTAATCATATTGTCTATAATATATATCCTATTGCTATGAAACTTTGTAAGCAGTCTTGTAATATATTAAGCTTTAGTCATACCAAGTTTTATTAAGATTGGTCAACTTTTTCTATCCTATTAGGTCCGAGTACACAGTTATCGTCCTTTGATTTTCGTTGTCCACGAATATAGTCCTTAGTGTGGACAGTGTGTTACTTGCCAATTTTTGTTATACCCCTTCCAAATTTATTTCTCCATGTTTTATGCCTCATATAGCAAGTTGGGGGGTGAAATGACACTGTAAAAAAAGTTGGGTCATAAATATTAATGTAAAGTAGTGATTAGGTCCAGCTGAAAAAGGTCAAAAATTAGCACTTCGGAAGCTGTCAAAAGATTTCAAGACCCCCTTAACATAAGATTGTCCATATTTTGAGTTAGAGCTGATGAAGTTTTCTATAATTTTGATATAATTTGTCCCAAAAGTAGTACAACACACTGTAAAAATATTATTGAGAAAGCGCAGGTGGGTTTTTTTTTATTTTCATTTATTGTCTAAAAGAAATGCACTACGAAATAACTGTGTACTCGGACCTAAGAGGTGAAATCAGGAAATATAGAATCTGTACTTTGGCAACTTCCCTGAATGATTTGATGGTGCCAATTTGTCAAATAGCATAAAACTAAAGGATTTAAACTTTTATTTGATAGAATTTCTGCAAAAATGACCAATTTTGGCATTATATGGTCAAAATAAGCATTTCATAGCTTTTTCAATTTTGATGCATAAGTGGCATTCTGACTTTCTATCTGACATGTTTTCATGTGTCAATTTTTGTGTTTCTATGCTTTAATCCAGTTTTATTACTCATTTGTGAACTCTGAATCTACAGAAAAGAAGATTATCTCAGAAAATATGAGCAAAATGTGTTGTATAAATGACCCTCGTCTAACGCCCTGTTTGGATCAAGTTAAATGTGAGGAGCATGGCACATAAAAGTTGAAGTCCATAATAAATACCTCAATAAATTTGTATAAAAAGCACTTAACAATGTCTTTTGTACCTGTTTCATTTCACATAATATCTTTCTTTACCTCTGTAGGATAGCATGTGGTTCAAATATAAGCCTGTTGAGACTAAAATTGCATGCAAGTTTTTCACTAAAAAGTGAAAAATCTTTGTATCAGACCATACTGTCTACTAAAAAAGTTGAATGTAAGAGCCTTTTTGTGCTCAGATTTATTGTATCATGTCACCTGAGTATAGAAATGATAGAAAAGACACAAATTTTTATTTCCTATAACTTCAATATGCATTTTTAAATGTAAATATGTGCTACGGCCTAAATTGACCCTAAATTAATTTTAGTCTTACTTGGCCTAAGACCCTTTTAAACTAATATGATATGTTATTTGTAAGTTTTCTTTCCATTTAAAGTACATTAAGTACATATGTAAGGATTATTTATAATCAAAAAGCTTCACAAACTTAAAATTGCTGGAAAATATTACATCTTCATGTAAGGCCCGCTTCATTGGAAAACCTCCATTTTTAGGCACAGGCTCATATAAATTTGACTTTTGAAAAATTATGCTAAGTCTGATATAACAAATGAGTACTCTATTGCTTTAAATACATGATATATTATATATTAAGGCATTTTAAAAGTATTTTTTTGCAATATTTAAATTTTATAAGCCCCAAATGTTGATAGTTGAAATTTCTCAATTTTAACGTCTAAATTTAACACGCAAAGTTGAATATAGAATTAATCATATTGTCTATAATATATATCCTATTGCTATGAAACTTTGTAAGCAGTCTTGTAATATATTAAGCTTTAGTCATACCAAGTTTTATTAAGATTGGTCAACTTTTTCTATCCTATTAGGTCCGAGTACACAGTTATCGTCCTTTGATTTTCGTTGTCCACGAATATAGTCCTTAGTGTGGACAGTGTGTTACTTGCCAATTTTTGTTATACCCCTTCCAAATTTATTTCTCCATGTTTTATGCCTCATATAGCAAGTTGGGGGGTGAAATGACACTGTAAAAAAAGTTGGGTCATAAATATTAATGTAAAGTAGTGATTAGGTCCAGCTGAAAAAGGTCAAAAATTAGCACTTCGGAAGCTGTCAAAAGATTTCAAGACCCCCTTAACATAAGATTGTCCATATTTTGAGTTAGAGCTGATGAAGTTTTCTATAATTTTGATATAATTTGTCCCAAAAGTAGTACAACACACTGTAAAAATATTATTGAGAAAGCGCAGGTGGGTTTTTTTTTATTTTCATTTATTGTCTAAAAGAAATGCACTACGAAATAACTGTGTACTCGGACCTAAGAGGTGAAATCAGGAAATATAGAATCTGTACTTTGGCAACTTCCCTGAATGATTTGATGGTGCCAATTTGTCAAATAGCATAAAACTAAAGGATTTAAACTTTTATTTGATAGAATTTCTGCAAAAATGACCAATTTTGGCATTATATGGTCAAAATAAGCATTTCATAGCTTTTTCAATTTTGATGCATAAGTGGCATTCTGACTTTCTATCTGACATGTTTTCATGTGTCAATTTTTGTGTTTCTATGCTTTAATCCAGTTTTATTACTCATTTGTGAACTCTGAATCTACAGAAAAGAAGATTATCTCAGAAAATATGAGCAAAATGTGTTGTATAAATGACCCTCGTCTAACGCCCTGTTTGGATCAAGTTAAATGTGAGGAGCATGGCACATAAAAGTTGAAGTCCATAATAAATACCTCAATAAATTTGTATAAAAAGCACTTAACAATGTCTTTTGTACCTGTTTCATTTCACATAATATCTTTCTTTACCTCTGTAGGATAGCATGTGGTTCAAATATAAGCCTGTTGAGACTAAAATTGCATGCAAGTTTTTCACTAAAAAGTGAAAAATCTTTGTATCAGACCATACTGTCTACTAAAAAAGTTGAATGTAAGAGCCTTTTTGTGCTCAGATTTATTGTATCATGTCACCTGAGTATAGAAATGATAGAAAAGACACAAATTTTTATTTCCTATAACTTCAATATGCATTTTTAAATGTAAATATGTGCTACGGCCTAAATTGACCCTAAATTAATTTTAGTCTTACTTGGCCTAAGACCCTTTTAAACTAATATGATATGTTATTTGTAAGTTTTCTTTCCATTTAAAGTACATTAAGTACATATGTAAGGATTATTTATAATCAAAAAGCTTCACAAACTTAAAATTGCTGGAAAATATTACATCTTCATGTAAGGCCCGCTTCATTGGAAAACCTCCATTTTTAGGCACAGGCTCATATAAATTTGACTTTTGAAAAATTATGCTAAGTCTGATATAACAAATGAGTACTCTATTGCTTTAAATACATGATATATTATATATTAAGGCATTTTAAAAGTATTTTTTTGCAATATTTAAATTTTATAAGCCCCAAATGTTGATAGTTGAAATTTCTCAATTTTAACGTCTAAATTTAACACGCAAAGTTGAATATAGAATTAATCATATTGTCTATAATATATATCCTATTGCTATGAAACTTTGTAAGCAGTCTTGTAATATATTAAGCTTTAGTCATACCAAGTTTTATTAAGATTGGTCAACTTTTTCTATCCTATTAGGTCCGAGTACACAGTTATCGTCCTTTGATTTTCGTTGTCCACGAATATAGTCCTTAGTGTGGACAGTGTGTTACTTGCCAATTTTTGTTATACCCCTTCCAAATTTATTTCTCCATGTTTTATGCCTCATATAGCAAGTTGGGGGGTGAAATGACACTGTAAAAAAAGTTGGGTCATAAATATTAATGTAAAGTAGTGATTAGGTCCAGCTGAAAAAGGTCAAAAATTAGCACTTCGGAAGCTGTCAAAAGATTTCAAGACCCCCTTAACATAAGATTGTCCATATTTTGAGTTAGAGCTGATGAAGTTTTCTATAATTTTGATATAATTTGTCCCAAAAGTAGTACAACACACTGTAAAAATATTATTGAGAAAGCGCAGGTGGGTTTTTTTTTATTTTCATTTATTGTCTAAAAGAAATGCACTACGAAATAACTGTGTACTCGGACCTAAGAGGTGAAATCAGGAAATATAGAATCTGTACTTTGGCAACTTCCCTGAATGATTTGATGGTGCCAATTTGTCAAATAGCATAAAACTAAAGGATTTAAACTTTTATTTGATAGAATTTCTGCAAAAATGACCAATTTTGGCATTATATGGTCAAAATAAGCATTTCATAGCTTTTTCAATTTTGATGCATAAGTGGCATTCTGACTTTCTATCTGACATGTTTTCATGTGTCAATTTTTGTGTTTCTATGCTTTAATCCAGTTTTATTACTCATTTGTGAACTCTGAATCTACAGAAAAGAAGATTATCTCAGAAAATATGAGCAAAATGTGTTGTATAAATGACCCTCGTCTAACGCCCTGTTTGGATCAAGTTAAATGTGAGGAGCATGGCACATAAAAGTTGAAGTCCATAATAAATACCTCAATAAATTTGTATAAAAAGCACTTAACAATGTCTTTTGTACCTGTTTCATTTCACATAATATCTTTCTTTACCTCTGTAGGATAGCATGTGGTTCAAATATAAGCCTGTTGAGACTAAAATTGCATGCAAGTTTTTCACTAAAAAGTGAAAAATCTTTGTATCAGACCATACTGTCTACTAAAAAAGTTGAATGTAAGAGCCTTTTTGTGCTCAGATTTATTGTATCATGTCACCTGAGTATAGAAATGATAGAAAAGACACAAATTTTTATTTCCTATAACTTCAATATGCATTTTTAAATGTAAATATGTGCTACGGCCTAAATTGACCCTAAATTAATTTTAGTCTTACTTGGCCTAAGACCCTTTTAAACTAATATGATATGTTATTTGTAAGTTTTCTTTCCATTTAAAGTACATTAAGTACATATGTAAGGATTATTTATAATCAAAAAGCTTCACAAACTTAAAATTGCTGGAAAATATTACATCTTCATGTAAGGCCCGCTTCATTGGAAAACCTCCATTTTTAGGCACAGGCTCATATAAATTTGACTTTTGAAAAATTATGCTAAGTCTGATATAACAAATGAGTACTCTATTGCTTTAAATACATGATATATTATATATTAAGGCATTTTAAAAGTATTTTTTTGCAATATTTAAATTTTATAAGCCCCAAATGTTGATAGTTGAAATTTCTCAATTTTAACGTCTAAATTTAACACGCAAAGTTGAATATAGAATTAATCATATTGTCTATAATATATATCCTATTGCTATGAAACTTTGTAAGCAGTCTTGTAATATATTAAGCTTTAGTCATACCAAGTTTTATTAAGATTGGTCAACTTTTTCTATCCTATTAGGTCCGAGTACACAGTTATCGTCCTTTGATTTTCGTTGTCCACGAATATAGTCCTTAGTGTGGACAGTGTGTTACTTGCCAATTTTTGTTATACCCCTTCCAAATTTATTTCTCCATGTTTTATGCCTCATATAGCAAGTTGGGGGGTGAAATGACACTGTAAAAAAAGTTGGGTCATAAATATTAATGTAAAGTAGTGATTAGGTCCAGCTGAAAAAGGTCAAAAATTAGCACTTCGGAAGCTGTCAAAAGATTTCAAGACCCCCTTAACATAAGATTGTCCATATTTTGAGTTAGAGCTGATGAAGTTTTCTATAATTTTGATATAATTTGTCCCAAAAGTAGTACAACACACTGTAAAAATATTATTGAGAAAGCGCAGGTGGGTTTTTTTTTATTTTCATTTATTGTCTAAAAGAAATGCACTACGAAATAACTGTGTACTCGGACCTAAGAGGTGAAATCAGGAAATATAGAATCTGTACTTTGGCAACTTCCCTGAATGATTTGATGGTGCCAATTTGTCAAATAGCATAAAACTAAAGGATTTAAACTTTTATTTGATAGAATTTCTGCAAAAATGACCAATTTTGGCATTATATGGTCAAAATAAGCATTTCATAGCTTTTTCAATTTTGATGCATAAGTGGCATTCTGACTTTCTATCTGACATGTTTTCATGTGTCAATTTTTGTGTTTCTATGCTTTAATCCAGTTTTATTACTCATTTGTGAACTCTGAATCTACAGAAAAGAAGATTATCTCAGAAAATATGAGCAAAATGTGTTGTATAAATGACCCTCGTCTAACGCCCTGTTTGGATCAAGTTAAATGTGAGGAGCATGGCACATAAAAGTTGAAGTCCATAATAAATACCTCAATAAATTTGTATAAAAAGCACTTAACAATGTCTTTTGTACCTGTTTCATTTCACATAATATCTTTCTTTACCTCTGTAGGATAGCATGTGGTTCAAATATAAGCCTGTTGAGACTAAAATTGCATGCAAGTTTTTCACTAAAAAGTGAAAAATCTTTGTATCAGACCATACTGTCTACTAAAAAAGTTGAATGTAAGAGCCTTTTTGTGCTCAGATTTATTGTATCATGTCACCTGAGTATAGAAATGATAGAAAAGACACAAATTTTTATTTCCTATAACTTCAATATGCATTTTTAAATGTAAATATGTGCTACGGCCTAAATTGACCCTAAATTAATTTTAGTCTTACTTGGCCTAAGACCCTTTTAAACTAATATGATATGTTATTTGTAAGTTTTCTTTCCATTTAAAGTACATTAAGTACATATGTAAGGATTATTTATAATCAAAAAGCTTCACAAACTTAAAATTGCTGGAAAATATACATCTCATGTAAGGCCCGCTCATTGGAAAACCTCCATTTTTAGGCACAGGCTCATATAAATTTGACTTTTGAAAAATTATGCTAAGTCTGATATAACAAATGAGTACTCTATTGCTTTAAATACATGATATATTAGTATATTAAGGCATTTTAAAAAGTATTTTTTTGCAATATTTAAATTTTATAAGCCCCAAATGTTGATAGTTGAAATTTCTCAATTTTTAACGTCTAAATTAACACGCAAAGTTGAATATAGAATAATCATATTGTCTATAATATATATCTATTGCTATGAAACTTTGTAAGCAGTCTTGTAATATATTAAGCTTTAGTCATACCAAGTTTTATTAAGATTGGTCAACTTTTTCTATCCTATTAGGTCCGAGTACACAGTTATCGTCCTTTGATTTTCGTTGTCCACGAATATAGTCCTTAGTGTGGACAGTGTGTTACTTGCCAATTTTTTGTTTACCCCTTCCAAATTTATTTCTCCATGTTTTATGCTCATATAGCAAGTTGGGGGTGGAATGGACACTGTAAAAAAAGTTGGGTCATAAATATTAATGTAAAGTAGTGATTAGGTCCAGCTGAAAAAGGTCAAAAATTAGCACTTCGGAAGCTGTCAAAAGATTTCAAGACCCCCTTAACATAAGATTGTCCATATTTTGAGTTAGAGCTGATGAAGTTTTCTATAATTTTGATATAATTTGTCCCAAAAGTAGTACAACACACTGTAAAAATATTATTGAGAAAGCGCAGGTGGGTTTTTTTTTATTTTCATTTATTGTCTAAAAGAAATGCACTACGAAATAACTGTGTACTCGGACCTAAGAGGTGAAATCAGGAAATATAGAATCTGTACTTTGGCAACTTCCCTGAATGATTTGATGGTGCCAATTTGTCAAATAGCATAAAACTAAAGGATTTAAACTTTTATTTGATAGAATTTCTGCAAAAATGACCAATTTTGGGCATTATATGGTCAAAATAAGCATTTCATAGCTTTTCAATTTTGATGCATAAGTGGCATTCTGACTTTCTATCTGACATGTTTTCATGTGGTCAATTTTTGTGTTTCTATGCTTTAATCCAGTTTTATTACTCATTTGTGAACTCTGAATCTACAGAAAAGAAGATTATCTCAGAAAATATGAGCAAAATGTGTTGTATAAATGACCCTCGTCTAACGCCCTGTTTGGATCAAGTTAAATGTGAGGAGCATGGCACATAAAAGTTGAAGTCCATAATAAATACCTCAATAAATTTGTATAAAAAGCACTTAACAATGTCTTTTGTACCTGTTTCATTCACATAATATCTTTCTTTACCTCTGTAGGATAGCATGTGGTTCAAATATAAGCCTGTTGAGACTAAAATTGCATGCAAGTTTTTCACTAAAAAGTGAAAAATCTTTTGTATCAGACCATACTGTCTACTAAAAAAGTTGAATGTAAGAGCCTTTTTGTGCTCAGATTTATTGTATCATGTCACCTGAGTATAGAAATGATAGAAAAGACACAAATTTTTATTTCCTATAACTTCAATATGCATTTTTAAATGTAAATATGTGCTACGGCCTAAATTGACCCTAAATTAATTTTAGTCTTACTTGGCCTAAGACCCTTTTAAACTAATATGATATGTTATTTGTAAGTTTTCTTTCCATTAAAGTACATTAAGTACATATGTAAGGATTATTTATAATCAAAAAGCTTCACAAACTTAAAATTGCTGGAAAATATTACATCTTCATGTAAGGCCCGCTTCATTGGAAAACCTCCATTTTTAGGCACAGGCTCATATAAATTTGACTTTTGAAAAATTATGCTAAGTCTGATATAACAAATGAGTACTCTATCGCTTTAAATACATGATATATTATATATTAAGGCATTTTAAAAGTATTTTTTTGCAATATTTAAATTTTATAAGCCCCAAATGTTGATAGTTGAAATTTCTCAATTTTAACGTCTAAATTTAACACGCAAAGTTGAATATAGAATTAATCATATTGTCTATATATATATCCTATTGCTATGAAACTTTGTAAGCAGTCTTGTAATATATTAAGCTTTAGTCATACCAAGTTTTATTAAGATTGGTCAACTTTTTTCTATCCTATTAGGTCCGAGTACACAGTTATCGTCCTTTGATTTTCGTTGTCCACGAATATAGTCCTTAGTGTGGACAGTGTGTTACTTGCCAATTTTTGTTATACCCCTTCCAAATTTATTTCTCCATGTTTTATGCCTCATATAGCAAGTTGGGGGGTGAAATGACACTGTAAAAAAAGTTGGGTCATAAATATTAATGTAAGTAGTGATTAGGTCCAGCTGAAAAAGGTCAAAAATTAGCACTTCGGAAGCTGTCAAAAGATTTCAAGACCCCCTTAACATAAGATTGTCCATATTTTGAGTTAGAGCTGATGAAGTTTTCTATAATTTTGATATAATTTGTCCCAAAAGTAGTACAACACACTGTAAAAATATTATTGAGAAAGCGCAGGTGGTTTTTTTTTATTTTCATTTATTGTCTAAAAGAATGCACTACGAAATAACTGTGTACTCGGACCTAAGAGGTGAAATCAGGAAATATAGAATCTGTACTTTGGCAACTTCCCTGAATGATTTGATGGTGCCAATTTGTCAAATAGCATAAAACTAAAGGATTTAAACTTTTATTTGATAGAATTTCTGCAAAAATGACCAATTTTGGCATTATATGGTCAAAATAAGCATTCATAGCTTTTTTCAATTTTGATGCATAGTGGCATTCTGACTTTCTATCTGACATGTTTTTCATGTGTCAATTTTTGTGTTTCTATGCTTTAATCCAGTTTTATTACTCATTTGTGAACTCTGAATCTACAGAAAAGAGATTATCTCAGAAAATATGAGCAAAATGTGTTGGTATAAATGACCCTCGTCTAACGCCCTGTTTGGATCAAGTTAATGTGAGGAGCATGGCACATAAAAGTTGAAGTCCATAATAAATACCTCAATAAATTTGTATAAAAAGCACTTAACAATGTCTTTTGTACCTGTTTCATTTCACATAATATCTTTCTTTACCTCTGTAGGATAGCATGTGGTTCAAATATAAGCCTGTTGAGACTAAAATTGCATGCAATGTTTTTCACTAAAAAGTGAAAAATCTTTGTATCAGACCATACTGTCTACTAAAAAAGTTGAATGTAAGAGCCTTTTTGTGCTCAGATTTATTGTATCATGTCACCTGAGTATAGAAATGATAGAAAAGACACAAATTTTTATTTCCTATAACTTCAATATGCATTTTTAAATGTAAATATGTGCTACGGCCTAAATGACCCTAAAATTAATTTTAGTCTTACCTTGGCCTAAGACCCTTTTAAACTAATATGATATGTTATTTGTAAGTTTTCTTTCCATTTAAAGTACATTAAGTACATATGTAAGGATTATTTATAATCAAAAAGCTTCACAAACTTAAAATTGCTGGAAAATATTACATCTTCATGTAAGGCCGCTTCATTGGAAAACCTCCATTTTAGGCACAGGCTCATATAAATTTGACTTTTTGAAAAATTATGCTAAGTCTGATATAACAAATGAGTACTCTATTGCTTTAAATACATGATATATTATATATTAAGGCATTTTAAAAGTATTTTTTTGCAATATTTAAATTTTATAAGCCCCAAATGTTGATAGTTGAAATTTCTCAATTTTAACGTCTAAATTTAACACGCAAAGTTGAATATAGAATTAATCATAGTGTCTATAATATATATCTATTGCTATGAACTTTGTAAGCAGTCTTGTAATATATTAAGCTTTAGTCATACCAAGTTTTATTAAGATTGGTCAACTTTTTCTATCCTATTAGGTCCGAGTACACAGTTATCGTCCTTTGATTTTCGTTGTCCACGAATATAGTCCTTAGTGTGGACAGTGTGTTACTTGCCAATTTTTGTTATACCCCTTCCAAATTTATTTCTCCATGTTTTATGCTCATATAGCAAGTTGGGGGGTGAAATGACACTGTAAAAAAGTTGGGTCATAAATATTAATGTAAAGTAGTGATTAGGTCCCAGCTGAAAAAGGTCAAAAATTAGCACTTCGGAAGCTGTCAAAAGATTTCAAGACCCCCTTAACATAAGATTGTCCATATTTTGAGTTAGAGCTGATGAAGTTTTCTATAATTTTGATATAATTTGTCCCAAAAGTAGTACAACACACTGTAAAAATATTATTAGAGAAAGCGCAGGTGGGTTTTTTTTTATTTTCATTTATTGTCTAAAAGAAATGCACTACGAAATAACTGTGTACTCGGACCTAAGAGGTGAAATCAGGAAATATAGAATCTGTACTTTGGCAACTTCCCTGAATGATTTGATGGTGCCAATTTGTCAAATAGCATAAAACTAAAGGATTTAAACTTTTATTTGATAGAATTTCTGCAAAAATGACCAATTTTGGCAATATATGGTCAAAATAAGCATTTCATAGCTTTTTCAATTTTGATGCATAAGTGGCATTCTGACTTTCTATCTGACATGTTTTCATGTGTCAATTTTTGTGTTTCTATGCTTTAATCCAGTTTTATTACTCATTTGTGAACTCTGAATCTACAGAAAAGAAGATTATCTCAGAAAATATGAGCAAAATGTGTTGTATAAATGACCCTCGTCTAACGCCCTGTTTGGATCAAGTTAAATGTGAGGAGCATGGCACATAAAAGTTGAAGTCCATAATAAATACCTCAATAATTTGTATACAAAGCACTTAACAATGTCTTTTGTACCTGTTTCATTTCACATAATATCTTTCTTTACCTCTGTAGGATAGCATGTGGTTCAAATTATAAGCCTGTTGAGACTAAAATTGCATGCAAGTTTTTCACTAAAAGTGAAAAATCTTTGTATCAGACCATACTGTCTACTAAAAAAGTTGAATGTAAGAAGCCTTTTTGTGCTCAGATTTATTGTATCATGTCACCTGAGTATAGAAATGATAGAAAAGACACAAATTTTTATTTCCTATAACTTCAATATGCATTTTTAAATGTAAATATGTGCTACGGCCTAAATTGACCCTAAATTAATTTTAGTCTTACTTGGCCTAAGACCCTTTTAAACTAATATGATATGTTATTTGTAAGTTTTCTTTCCATTTAAAGTACATTAAGTACATATGTAAGGATTATTTATAATCAAAAAGCTTCACAAACTTAAAATTGCTGGAAAATATTACATCTTCATGTAAGGCCCGCTTCATTGGAAAACCTCCCATTTTTAGGCCACAGGCTCATATAAATTTGACTTTTGAAAAATTATGCTAAGTCTGATATAACAAATGAGTACTCTATTGCTTTAAATACATGATATTATTATATATTAAGGCATTTTAAAAGTATTTTTTTGCAATATTTAAATTTTATAAGCCCCCAAATGTTGATAGTTGAAATTTCACAATTTTAACGTCTAAATTTAACACGCAAAGTTGAATATAGAATTAATCATATTGTCTATAATATATATCCTATTGCTATGAAACTTTGTAAGCAGTCTTGTAATATATTAAGCTTTAGTCATACCAAGTTTTATTAAGATTGGTCAACTTTTTTCTATCCTATTAGGTCCGAGTACACAGTTATCGTCCTTTGATTTTCGTTGTCCACGAATATAGTCCTTAGTGTGGACAGTGTGTTACTTGCCAATTTTTGTTATACCCTTCCAAATTTATTTCTCCATGTTTTATGCCTCATATAGCAAGTTGGGGGTGAAATGACACTGTAAAAAAAGTTGGGTCATAAATATTAATGTAAAGTAGTGATTAGGTCCAGCTGAAAAAGGTCAAAAATTTCGCACTTCGGAAGCTGTCAAAAGATTTCAAGACCCCCTTAACATAAGATTGTCCATATTTTGAGTTAGAGCTGATGAAGTTTTCTATAATTTTGATATAATTTGTCCCAAAAGTAGTACAACACACTGTAAAAATATTATTGAGAAAGCGCAGGTGGGTTTTTTTTTTATTTTCATTTATTGTCTAAAAGAAATGCACTACGAATAAACTGTGTACTCGGACCTAAGAGGTGAAATCAGGAAATATAGAATCTGTAACTTTGGCAACTTCCCTGAATGATTTGATGGTGCCAATTTGTCAAATAGCAGAAAACTAAGGATTTAAACTTTTATTTGATAGAATTTCTGCAAAAATGACCAATTTTGGCATTATATGGTCAAAATAAGCATTTCATAGCTTTTTCATGCT
>NW_027267067.1:0-34165 GCF_963676685.1 Mytilus edulis
TTATACAATGAATCATTGCCAAGCACATCAGATAAAATTGCTTACTTTGGAATGTTTTTGTGGGTTTTACTTAGCATAAGTGGAGCAACACTTATATCAAATGTCGTTATAACTGTAAGATACTACCGAAAGTTGAATTGGATTAAAAGATGCTGTAACAAAGACAAAGACAAAGACAAGTACGTTGTTAAACAACTTTCGAATACTCTGCAGAAGAATGAAGGTATTTTAATTTGTTCTTTAAAATTATATATTCTATATCAATTTTTTTCTAAATCGTTTGATTTTTTTGGTTTTACTCAACAGTTGTTTTACATGTTTTTCTTTCTTCATTAGTTTAGCTGAACTATTTTTATACCATATACTTCTGTTTGTACTATATTTTATGAAAATATAGTATTGAAAAGCGAATATTTCAGAAAACGCATGACCCAAATCGAAAGAGCTTATATTTAGATTTATGTTTTGTTTACGAATTAAGAATACTCGCCAAACAGACACTTACATTATCTTTGCGTATTTAAAAAAAAACATTTTGAAAGCCAAATTCAACAATGAAATTTAACTTTTGTGACTCCAAACATATTCATACAAGATACTTTAAAGACATGTCATACTGAGGTTGAAAACTACGAGATTTTAAAGGAAACAAATATTTCAATATTGTAAAAATCGTTCTTAGCCAAATTGTGCATGTGTTCGAAATGAAAATCATCCCCAAAAGATGCAGTCATGCAATCTGTATGACTCCTGAACGTCTTGTTACTTGCAGCCTGGTCACTTAGAACACAGTCACGTCACATGAAGATAAGTAAAGTAGAGTTTCTTAAGTGTATGAGAATTTCGGTCGTGCTAAATATTTCCAAACAGAGAGGCTTCCTAATGAACATCTTCACCATAAGCCAAAATTGAAATGATATCTTTAACGATTCTGAAATCAAAGATGGTTGGGTGGTTAAAATTATCCTATACAATGAGTGGGTTCTCAAATTAGTTTCTTTTTCATTCATTCATTTATTGTTCTAAATATGGAAGTAGCATATCGATAATTACTTCACTCATCATTTCACTTGAATCTTTTTATAAACGATAAGTAGTGATTTAGTTATATAACCTCTACTGAATACACTGGTACAATTTATAAAATGCTGATATGACTTATGTTCCAGTTGTCTAAAACAAAATCCCGTCCTTTTTACCTTGAATGTGACCAACTAGATTTGACTTATATCTACATTAGTATTTACATGAGCACTCGTATAAGTGCCATATTTTGAGCAGGATATTCTGACTCTTCCAAAACACATGATAATACTCGCAGCTGTGGTGGGTCTATATTGCTAAGTAATTATATTTCTACTCTTTTTTTCATTCTGGTGTTTTATCATTTGGTCATTTTTTCGTATTTTTCCACGGCATTGTCAATTTGTTTTTGAATTTTGAGTCTAAATATTCATGCGGTTTTTGTGTACATTGCTCTTTGCTGAGGAACATTGAAATATCAATGAGATTGACAGGAATTCATAGAAATATATATATTTACTGATTGCAAATACGAAATCTTAAATCCAGTGTCTTATAGCTAGGTAACAACACAGATTCGATGACTTATCCCGATTGTTGCAGCACATATCTCTAGAGACATTACAATTCCGTAAACTTGTGAGACAGTAAAATGTTAAAACGTGTATATTCCGCGATCAAATAAACTATAAGATTTGGACAAGCAGAATGTTTGTAGAATGTACACATTAGATAGATGAACAATTAATTATATTGTGCACAGTCCCTTCGAAGAAACATGTCATTAAAAATGTGTACAATATTTAAAGTCATGTCGACATCTTAAATTGTATATAACTTGTACCAGTGTATTCAGTAGACGTTGAATAAATATGCACTATTTAAAGGAATTTATGTGAATATTTCAACTTAACAACCCTCACATTTACAAATTAATTTCACTTTAAAATTTTAACACTCAAGTCTCATTAGTTCATGTATCGTTCCCAGTTTCGGTTTCGGTTTTGATACGGTTTCGGTTTCGAATAAATAAATGACTTATAGTCGAATGTGTTGAACCTTCCATTTTTCATTTCTCAGAATGAAAATTCACAAATATATTTTTTTTTTGAAAATATGGTATATTACACATCAAATAACTCTTCATAAGAGACCAAATTACATACAATAAAATTGAGAATGGAAATGGGGAATGTGCCAAAGAGACAACAACCCGACCATAGAAAAAAAACAACAGCAGAAGGTCACCAACAGGTCTTCAATGTAGCAAGAAATTCCCGCACCCGGAGGCATCCTTCAACTGGCCCCTAAACAAATATATACTAGTTCAGTGATAATGAACGCCATACTAATTTCCAAATTTATCACTATATCGAGGATTTTTTTTCGCGTGGGTTTATTCTTCACTTTGTTCGCGGGAAGCATTTCATGCATTAATTATACTGTTAGCTATCGAGTATACACCAAAGAAATTTGTAAGCCCATTTTCATCCTTAAATTTAATTATATTAAATACTGTTACCTATCGAGTATACACAAAAGTAATTCGTAAGCCAATTTCATCCTAAAATTTAATTATATATCATATATAAAATCATTCTAATGTATTGATTGACAGCTATCAGGATGTGCATATTTAATTAAAATATCTGTTTTCATATTTTTTTTTAATGTGCTGGTCACGCATGTCATATCTTTTGACAGCACATCATTCAGTGACATGATTATAAATATTGATAAATGACATCTAGTAATTGTTCTCATGACTCGAACTCCGAAATCTGTGTTTTTAAGTTTGTAGTACAAGTATTTATTTTCAAAAAGTAAAATAAGACAAATACCGAATTCCAAGGAAAGTCGAAAACGGAAAGTCCGTAATCAAATGGCAAATCTAAAGCTCAAACACATCGAACAAATGGTTAACGACAGATAAATACTTGACGTAGTACAGACATTTTCTTATGTAGAAAATGGTGAAATAAACTTGATTTTATAGCTAGCTAAACCTCTCACAGTATTGCAGTCGCTTAAAAAGCCATTCTATTGACAACGATGTGTGTAACCGATAATAGAATCCTTTTTATAACAGCTTGGACCACCAGTCCACACTACTTATGTCGGTAATAGTACTGAATCATTTACCGTTAACGTTAACAGTGATTTAAGTCTCTTACTAAGTCTGTAAGAGCCTTCCGATGGGGATCGTCATATAATGAGTAAAGACATGCAGGTTGCACGAGAAGAAAAAGAAAGTTAAAGTATTCAACAGTTAAATAAACACACAAGGTTTAGAAGCTTTGGCGATACAACATTTTAAATGTCTTTAACACGTACGATGTGACAAGTGATCGTTACAGACGAACATTCCCCTAATCTGACCTAGTCCATTGATAACCTGAGCGCGTCAAGGAATGGTCTTGTCCACCGTGTTATAAAAAATGATTCTATGTCAATGAATCAGTTTTATGCCGTTTCCAACTTTAACAATAAAATACAGTGGGGTTTTTTCGCGTATGTTTTTTTTCTTTCATTTAACGAAAAATATACACAGTGAAAATTAATCTGCCCATTTTGTAATCAAATCGCGAAAAAAACGACGATCAACGGTTGTATAAAACATACATACAGCATCAAACAACAACCAATAAAATATAGGCTACTAAATAGGGAAAGACAACATGTTCTTGGGTTACACGTGTTTTTGCGTCACTTCCAACCTTACTATAACTGGAACAGTGTTGTCACAGCATTACATATTAACAAACTGTAAAAATCAGTTTAAAAGAGTTTGACTCATCTGAAAGATACAAAGCAGAAATAAAAGTAAAATAAAGTTCTGACCGGACGTGGCAGGGTATTCAACAAAAAAGACACTTGTAATTACAGATCTGAGCGAACTCGTCGTTACTGACCGCTAGTTCTAGGTCAATAAAAAGTTATAAAAATAACATGCATCTCAGCCTCAAACTTCAATCAGTACTCATCCAATTTCCAGTGGATTTATTGTAAATACGTTTTTCCCTTTCAGAGAAAATACGACCTTGTGCAAGGCCAAAATAAATTTATCGACAGATATATGAGTATAAATAAATCAGTATGTGAAACAATATTAACAATAGATATTACCGTTTATATTTTATTTTTCTAATGTAAATCTCCTTGGGTACATTTCGGTAGCATATTGAAAAAAATTTGGAATGAATATCGAATGATTACCATCAAGATATTAAACAATGAATTTGTAATGTGTACGGAATAAAAGGTGGTTATGTGGATATCAATAAGGGAGATATAAAGTTTTGACTGGTAAATTCATGTCATAAAATTAATGATCTTCAGGTTTATCAACACGCAGGACCAGCACATAGTGATAAAAGCTGTATTGTTTCGGGTACTTTCATAAAATAGGATGAAAAACAAAATTGTGTCACACTCCCTTATATATCATGTAATGTGCTTCGTCCTGAATATGCATGAAATATTTGCCACTGGACGTTAAGTAACCAACAATCAATCAATGTAATGTGCTAATTGGTTAATGATAAAGTTTCGTAGTAGTTGATGTCTACCATTGTGTTAAAACAAAGATAAAAAATCGTCAATTGTATAAAATAAAGAGGGGGAAATTAACAATAGGAAAAACAAATCGTCTCTTTTGTCGTAAATATTTGTTTTTAGTTTCCTCGTTACATAACGGACATACTAGTTATACTCTCGAATAATTTAAACTAGAAATGAACAGTTAATGCAGTTTATATTTGATTAATCTTAAGTAAGTACCTTTCGGTCAGTTGCGGCAGTATATGTGTAGGACTCCGCACTGCGATTGTCACTCTGATGTGTGATGGTCCATGCTGAAGTGCGTTTGTTAACAAGCTGAGGTGCGATGGTAACATTGTGACGCAAACTTGTTATTGGCTACGCTGAAGAAGGTTGGTTGGTACGCTGAAGTGCAATAGTAGGTAGGCTGAAGAACGATTGTATAACTGTGTCGTTTGGTTTACTAGCTTAATGCGATTGTCTGAAGAAAAGTTCCCGACATGTGGCTGTGTAGTCGTTAGCAGGACCAGCCTCGCGTTTGAAAGATCGTTTTCATCGGTCAGGTCAAAACAAAGTCTTTAATTTTTAATTTATTAATTATCCGATTAAAACACATCAGTATAAATAAAGGTAGAAAATAGATTGAATGCTCATACAAATTATAATTGATTTGAATTAGAGGACATGTATTTATATAGAGTATTCATGAGCGCTGAAAAATAAAACGGATTCGGAGGTCTGTAGTATTAACTAAGAAGGGGTCCACATATCTTTATCAAATATACTAGTTAAAGAGAGGCGAAAGATACTAGAGGTTCATTCAAAGTCATGAGACGAAAACAACCTGGCAAAGCCAAGGCTGAAAAAGGAAACGAAAATAGTCAACAGACAATCAATAATACACAAAACACAACATAGAAAACTAAAGACCGAGCAACCCGAACCTTGTTTCTTTTTCTTGGCTTGTCATGTCTTTTTAATTGCTCACAACACTCATTCATTTATTTATCTGATATCATAACAGTTTTTAAGAAATAAAAATCAACAAGTAAACCTACGATTGTATTATAGTGAGACGTACCGCAAGTTTTGTCAAAAGCTTGAAATTCAGCTTCTTCTTCGCTGAGCAGCAGAAATCGAGAAGAGCTCCAAATCGATAATTCGGGTCGCAGAATATTAATACTGTAAACACAATAAAATAAGACTTAGAATGCGTGTTTTCTTACAATGAAGGATTCATCTCAAGGATATTTTTTTTTATCTCTACTAGATTTATAAGGAAAAATTTGCTTACAATTAATTTTATTAATCATTAAATTGATCAGCCAAATCATGTCTAGTATATACTTCAAGCTATCAACATTGATATTAAGATCAAGACATTTTATTCGACGTACAAAACGTAAGCGGCATACATTTTGTACATAATACTGAATAGTTAATCTGCATAACATGATCATATGTTAACTGCCTTGTTCCCAATAATTTGCTGACTTGCTAAGTTAACATATTTTTATATCCTCAACCTTCAATGCTCAAAACTGTTCGGGACTTGAATCGGTCTTTTGTGTCTTTCTGTTTTCTTCCATTTTCAAGCACGAGAACTTTATTCTACTAAATATTATTCTCCTGCCTGCGAATTCTTTTTGTGGTGTATTACATATTTAAACGTCATGCCAAACCATCATACTTCAGCGGAAGAACCATCGCACTCCGGCGTAGACCATCACATTTCAGCGTGACTATCGCAATTCAGCATGCCAATCGCAACTCTGAATCCAACATATTTAGAAAATTTTGGATTATTAACCAACATATATCCTAAAGATACCGATAAGAGTTGTTGAATTTATCAGTTTTAAAATTGCAATTATAAGGTTCTTCTGTGAGTATGGTATAACATATGATTTATAGTAGAACAATAACGAGTATGTTATTAAAGGAACTCAATGTGTGCCTATAGGAATAAAACACCCAGTCGATACACTTTATTGTCGATAATTGTTGTGTAGAAGACAAGAAATCGCATCACAAGCTCAATAGTCAGCACTTTAATGTTTACATGAATTGTCTTTATTATGGTCATAATTTAACATTAACTGATTATAAAACTTCAAAACATTTTAACATACTAAGGATTTCTTCCTCCGGAGTATATTAGCTTAGATTATTTTGCAAAACTTTTATGAATTTTTTGTCCTCAATGCTCTTCAACTTCTTATTAATTTGGACTTTATTTACTCGAGCGTCACTGATGAGTATTTTATACACGAAACGCGCGCCTGGCGCAAATATGAGTTTATATTCAATTATCTCACCATACCTCCATCGAAATTTTCTAGAATACAAGTATTTACTTTTTTCATCACTAGATGCAACTAATACATTTGCAAATCAGATTTGATTAGTTTTACGTCGTACCACCATTTATATCATTGACTTTTTGTTCATCCTGTTCAAACACAATCCGTTTTGAGAGAACTTTAAGTTTGTTTCTTATTCTATAAATAGGCGTATTATACATTCTTTCGTTGATTTCAAAAAATATAAATTATGTTCAAAATGTAATATTCGAATAGTCGCAAACAATTTACATTTATTTGAACAAAAACCAGAAGATTACTTATCAAATATAGTCTTTGATGACCTGGACAATGTTTATGCCCCACCTACGATAGTAGAGGGGCATTATGTTTTCTGGTCTGTGCGTCCGTTCGTCTGTCCGTCCGTTCGTCCGTCTGTCCCGCTTCAGGTTAAAGTTTTGGTCAAGGTAGTTTTTGATGAAGTTGAAGTCCAATCAACTTCAAACTTAGTACACATGTTCCCTATGATATGATCTTTCTAATTTTAATGTCAAATCAGAGTTTTTATCCCAATGTCACGGTCCACTGAACATAGAAAATGAAAGTGCGAGTGGGGCATTCGTGTACTGAGGACACATTCTTGTTCTTACTTATTTTAGATTGAAGACGATATTTTATACCATTTCCTCAAAAAATGTACAACTTCCTGATCTTGATCCATATTAAAGTCCCCTGTACTATCAAGGTCATAGTGATTATATTCGACGTTTTTTGGACATAGTATTGTCAGTTTATTTTCGATCTATGAATTGAATGTCCTTGTGGTATAATTCCCCCACTTAGTCTCAAGTTTGTATTTGTACGACAACAATCATATCGTGATTGTGTTTGCATTAAAGGTATAGGTTCACTCATACTTTTGAATTTCTTAGGTGGTCGGACGTGGTATTTAAGTTTATGTGCTCGTTTACAGAACTCTACCTACGCGCAATAATTTCATGTCCTACAAATGATAAAAAAAACACTTCGTTTTCAAAAGCAAAGTAGTGAAATTCGTGTGTTCTACATGCTTGAATTCCACATTAGTTTGTGTCCTTATTTGAAACTTTAATGTCATCATAAGTAAGCCGATGATATTTTACTAAAGAAAAAAGTCATGAAAGGTACCGGTATTATAATTAAGTACGCCTGACGCGCGTTTCGTCTACATAAGACTCATCAGTGACGCTCATATCAAAATATCTATAAAGCCAAACAAGTACAAAGTTGAAGAGCATTGAGAACCCAAAATTCCAAAACGTTGTGCCATATACGACCAAGGTTATCTATTCCTGGGATACAAAAATCCTTGGTTTTTCGAAAAATCAAAGTTTTGTAAACAGACAATTTATAAAAGTGACCACATAATTGATATCCATGTCAACACCGAAGTGCTGACTACTGGACTGGTGATACCCTAAGGGACGAAACGTCCACCAGCAGTGACATCGACCCAGTGGTGTAAAAAGTTATCAAAGGTACCAGGATTATAATTTAGTACGCCAAAAAAAATGTTCTTTAGCCATGGCGTTGTCCGTTTTCCTTGCACTTACTTGTTTTGAGTGTCCCTTTGATATCTTGTTTTTGCATACTATTTATGAAGCGTATTGTACTTTATTGTGTTTGTTTATAAATGTTAAGCTTTAAGAGGTAAAAAGTAAGAGACGACAATGGGTTATTGTAAAATTAAATTAAAACTGTGTTCATTTTTTTTAATTTCAATAGATTGACAAAATTCTATGGCATTCGGTGATAAACAAATCATATTCAAAACTTTGGCTCAAACCCTCAATTTGACAAAACATATTAGCATAACTTAAATTTGGCCATTAGGTTTATCGTATGAATTGTTTTGCATTCGTCCTTTCGGGGCCTGCAATAGCTGACTTTGCGGTATGGGTTTTGATCATTGTTTAAGGCCTTACGGTGACCATTAGTTGTTAATTTCGGTGTCATTTGGTCTCTTGTGGATAGTTGTCTCGTTATGACTTTGGAAAACAATATTAACGCTGGACGTCAAGCAAATTGCAACTGCCTGATCAAGAATGGATAGTATATTTATATTTGTATAACTGGTACTGAATCTTTTCAATTTTCGATTTTCTATTTCAGGCAATACCGACAATGTAGCATCAACCCAAGACCAAAAGCAAACAGGAACAAAAAAGTCAAAAGGGGAAGTGGAAAAGGAAAAGGAAAAGAAAAACAATAAAAACAAAAGGAAACAAACAGCTTCAATATGTGATTTTGTATGTTTCGTCATATTTTTTATCTTATTTGCAGCAACATATATAGCATTCTACCATTTAATTTTTGGCGGAAAGGAAAATGTTGCATAAATGTGTTTTGTAAATGTATTTTTTTTATGACAACAATTATATGATAGAATATATTAGGGCCGTACCTAATGAATATTTTAATCATTTTGGTATTTTTCAAATAAGTTATAACTTTTATCCAATGAACAAACAGCTCGTTCTCCGATTGAATATGTGATCAGTTAATAACTGAATTTCTATGTCTGTGACCTTTTGTCTTAATCGTAGTTATCTTGCCTTTGCTAATTTCAGGCCAAGTCGTCTTTATCGTGTCAACTGAGGCGTACGTAATTTAAACCACAAGGTCGATTTCAACATGGATTTTCCCTGGTGTTTAGATTACTTTTTTATTTCTTATAATTTCAGCTTATTTTCACTGGATTGTTGCTTTCTTGTTTCTATGTCAACGATCTTAAATTATCAGTAGAAAATAATCACTGCCCCTTTAATCTTATTTTCATATTAGAATAGAGATAAGGGACAGCACGTATCGCTTATACGTTTTCTCAAAGATTGAGTGAATAGGAGCAGGAAAATATAAGATAACAAAAAAGTTTGAAAGTTTAAGAAATTTGCATTTACAAAAAAAAAAAAAAAATATGAAAATAAAATATAAAAGAAGTGTCAATGCCAGAAGTGCCTGTGAGTAAAATAGTTAACTTCTTGATAAACAGTTCCTTATAATATTTCGTTAAGTCATACTTCTATGTAATCATTTTAGTTTTGAATAAAACTGTTGGAAAAATTAATTATATTCATCTATTCTTTAAACACAGACTTATATAAATTCAAAATCACAATTTTTGGACGCATTCGTTGTGTTGTCACTTTTAATGCACAAAGGACGCCTCCGGGTGTGGGAGTTTCTCGCTACATGGAAGACCTATTGTTGGCCTTCGGCTGTTGTCTGCTTTATGGTCGGGTTGTTATCTTGTAGGTATTGTTTTTTTTCGTACTTTAGGAACTGTAATTTAAGTTTTATCAAAACTTACATTTGATTATACCTATTACACAGCTTTCAAAAGATATACGAAATGTTACCAATTGGATATGACGCCATTTGCAAAATGAGCGGTGGCCATCTTGAATTTTTTTTTTTTTATGACCAGCAGCTGATTTTCTTTTAATATTATTTAATCCACCCATATACCAAATTTCATGCTTGTATCACGATTTGCACAATTATGTCCATAATATTTCCCACAAAAAACGTCTTCAGACAAATTCATAACATCCTTAAAGACTCAAAAGCGCTAATCATGTAATAAATAGTTCAAATGTTTGTGTGTGAATTTTGTAACATTTTCACGCATGCGCAAACCCAGATCATGTCAAATATTCATTTTTAGTATATTCGTCACATGTAGAGAAGGTATCCACCAAACCTGATAATATTTTTTACTTAAAAAAGGTCAAAGAAAACGTTTTCCAGAAAAATAAGTATTTCAATCTTGAAAAAACAGCCATTTTAGAAAAGGTGGTGGCCATCTTGAAAAAATAAAATTTTCTTATGGCCAGCAGTTTTTTTCTTAAAATGTATATAATAATGATGTTTCGTGCTAATTTTCATGCTTGTATCGTCATTTGCACAATTCCCTTGATTTTGCTTGCTAATATCTTCCACTAAGATGCAATGCAGTCCGTTTATAAAGAAACAAAAAAAAAAGTGAGAAAGTTTAACAAAACTCGAGACATTCCAAAAATAGTGTTAACACTCCTGATAAAATAATAAGAAATGAAATGTTCATTGCATTTTGTTTTCTTTTGTATAATTGTTTTTAATAGTATGGTGTTTTATGCTAAGATATATTGATATATGTTATAGATGTAATATAAATGTATTTTAATCTGTGTTTTTACAGTCTCTCATAACTTTTTTTAGAGTGGCTCTTTTATAAATTGTTAATATTATATTGTGTTTTATATCAAATGTTTTAAAGAGGTGAGACTATTATTTGTTTGTTTGTTTGTTTGTTTGATTTGCATTTATTTCAATTTAATCGCAACTGATGTCTTGTTTGACATAAGGTTAAGGTCAACAATTAGAGAGCAACCCATCGACAAATTAACAAAATACGCGAACAACATTTTCATTAAATTATGTCTGTTTCGAACTTGAATTTTGTGTGTGTGTGTATTTACTGTTAAAAGTTCATTAATCAATATGATATTATATAGTTTAAATTAGCAAGCAATTATATTTCTTCTAAATAAATGATTACACTTTTATGTACAAATAAACTTTCTTGTATGGTAGAATTGTCTAATTAAATCGTGTCTTTTATTTATCATGTTTATATTAAGTCACACATGTTTTCCAATAATTGGTTACACAAACTGATTCTTGATCTTGTTGTAAAATTCGTATATCTTTATTGAAACACGTGTGCATTGTAGTAAGAGCAATTATAACGTTTTCCAGAAGAAGAAAATCTATCGATTTAAGTACGAATATCAGATTTCAGAGATGTCAAGTACTTTAAAGAATCTGGTTATCAACACTAGGAGGTAAATTCAAATAAAGAAACTTTTTTTTCACTTGCTTTTATCACTGTAAAAAGTATTTGAACAACAATAAAATAATTTAGGAAATATCTGTGAATATATTCATCTACATGATTTACGCGGGTTATTTGAAAAAAAAGACAATTGAGGATATTCGGATGTGTTTTATCAAGGAAGTCCCTTGAGTAATTTAAATGTCTAATTGTCCTGCTGCAAATCTTTATATTCGAGATCTTCATAAAATCAATAATAATTTCATAAAACCAAAACATTGAAAACCTTTTTAAAACAAACCTTGTTAAAGGTGGACACTGACTTAAGGTGCCACACCATTGATATACGTGGATGATACTGTTGTTTTAGTGACGGTGTAACACTGATTAATAGAATAAATCAATATGTGTAGAAATTATTCTGGAGTCCAAACTGATATATAAAGGTATAAAAAAGAGGCGAATAATAACTTCTGACAATGTCATGGCAACATAAAAAAAACGATTAAAAGAAAACAAATTAAACAAAACAAAAGACAGATAACGAAAGACTGGGATTACGAACCCAATCAAAAATCGCTGATTATGTAAGGTGCTCCAGAAGGGAAAACAGATCCTGCTTCACATGTGGCAACCATCGTGTTGCTCATGAAATTACAAAGTCAAATTCCGTAGGTCACTTTCGAGGGAAAAGGACGGGATTGTGGTTACGACAACTGGAACATATTCGTAGTTATATGTGACTCAGCTATTTCGATCAACCAAGTTTTCATGGCGCCAGTAAAATTATCGAAGAGCTACTAAATCAATCTTGGCTTTTACAGAGATACTTCCAGTTTGGTTTACAATCGCAGTTGTTATACTTTCTATGTATTTGAAAGGCAAATTTATTTAAAATTTAGGACATTTTGAATATATAATTATATAAATAAATTATTATATTACATCGTAGTGTAAGTCATATGCATACCAAGGTGTTTCTTCTAAATAAACATGTCTTGTATTTTATCGAAGGATATATTTCAAACATGCAGTAGGTATTGTTATTTAAAAGGTTTTTCATTTATTTCTTGTCTTTTTTAGATTCCATTTTTTCTGATTTTTTTGATTTTTTTTATTTTAAATAGATTTTTTCACAATGGTAAGCTACTGTTGTTTATTTTTTGCATTTTACATAGATATTTTTTAGGATAATCAGTTTTAACTTTTCATAATATTAGTAATAATCCCAATTCAATAACACTTGGGGAACCTTATATATCATTCTTTATTCATTCTTTTTTTCTATTAATTATAATCGCCGTCAAATTTTCAACCTTCAAATCTTTTTTGAATATGGTTCACACATATTTTAGTTTATAAAGTGGATACACCAATTGACATTTAATATGCCGAAAGACATAGTATTAGGTTGTAAAGTAGATTAGGTGAGTGCAATTAAACTTTGAAATAATAAGTATATATTTATCATTTTACGATAGCAGGTTTTCTGAAAACATATATATATTATAAAATAATTTTATTTATATAAACATTGAAAGTAAACTCATTGGATTTACAGATAGGGTTATTTTCACTTAATCAAATTATTATTATGTACGTATGAATACATTTTGTCTTGGTTACTTTACGAGAAAATTTAAAAGAAGTAAGGTGCTACCAGGTTTGCAGTCGAATATAACACCACAAAAAAGGTGACCCACTACACACAACATCAATAGAAAAAGCAACATGATCCTAACGAATTCCATTAGTTGTAGTCCCCTTCTCCAGAATAGTAAATAGTCCCCCCTCTCCTAGTGACACCCGTCGTGTTAATGATGTTGAAATCAATAATAGGTTGTAATTATTGATAGTAATGCTTTGTATAGTGGTAACTTAAATTATTTTGCCTATCTTTTCCTAAGACATAAGGCATGATCAGCAATCTTTCAGCTTTAAACAAGAAAAAAATAAACCAATATTGACTTCTTTTTTATGAGGATATTCGGTGTAATGACGTCATTAAACAATTCAATAAGTATTGTGAACATCGGAAAATGTGCCAATTTTAAAGGTCGTCTGTATACAAATTAAAATTTCAGGGCAAGCCTTCAAATGACAAATCAACTATGCAAATTAAGGCAAATACAGAGCAAACCCCACATAGCAACTGCAGTCGTAGTGGAGTGTTCTGGTGGGAAGACAGTTTCTGTACCAGTAGTGACACTCGTTGTGTTGCATACGGCCATACACATTAGTGGTCATCTACGAGGGGAACAGATAATCAAATCACGACGTGTTCGTTAATGTCCTCTAGTATTTAGAGCAATAACTGTCTTCAGGATTTACTAAATTAGCTACGTGATAACAGTCATACGTAATCAAGGAAATGTAAGCTATGGAATATCTTAACATTTGCTAAATACATACTTTAGGTTTTTTGGATACTGTTAGAAAAATGGAAATTTCACTATGTAAAACTGGAGTTCTTTACATTTAGTTCCGGCCTTATTATAAAATTATAAATTTTTAATCTGTTAAGCTTTATGGAGATTCTGCATTCTTAAGTTGCCTTTCATAAAGAAAAAAGTATGCAAACTGCATTAGTTTAACTTTAAAGGTAGACTACAAGTCGATTATATCGTAACAATGTTTAAGCATTGTATTTTGAAACGTTTTCTCTCACCAAAGGGTAATAAGGCCGGAACTAAATGTAAAGAACTCC
The DNA here is from genome assembly GCF_963676685.1 of Mytilus edulis. Classification (NCBI taxonomy): domain Eukaryota; kingdom Metazoa; phylum Mollusca; class Bivalvia; order Mytilida; family Mytilidae; genus Mytilus; species Mytilus edulis. The sequence continues at coordinate 14,429 of NW_027267067.1, forward strand.
AGTTTTACATAGTGAAATTTCCATTTTTCTAACAGTATCCAAAAAACCTAAAGTATGTATTTAGCAAATGTTAAGATATTCCATAGCTTACATTTCCTTGATTACGTATGACTGTTATCACGTAGCTAATTTAGTAAATCCTGAAGACAGTTATTGCTCTAAATACTAGAGGACATTAACGAACACGTCGTGATTTGATTATCTGTTCCCCTCGTAGATGACCACTAATGTGTATGGCCGTATGCAACACAACGAGTGTCACTACTGGTACAGAAACTGTCTTCCCACCAGAACACTCCACTACGACTGCAGTTGCTATGTGGGGTTTGCTCTGTATTTGCCTTAATTTGCATAGTTGATTTGTCATTTGAAGGCTTGCCCTGAAATTTTAATTTGTATACAGACGACCTTTAAAATTGGCACATTTTCCGATGTTCACAATACTTATTGAATTGTTTAATGACGTCATTACACCGAATATCCTCATAAAAAAGAAGTCAATATTGGTTTATTTTTTTCTTGTTTAAAGCTGAAAGATTGCTGATCATGCCTTATGTCTTAGGAAAAGATAGGCAAAATAATTTAAGTTACCACTATACAAAGCATTACTATCAATAATTACAACCTATTATTGATTTCAACATCATTAACACGACGGGTGTCACTAGGAGAGGGGGGACTATTTACTATTCTGGAGAAGGGGACTACAACTAATGGAATTCGTTAGGATCATGTTGCTTTTTCTATTGATGTTGTGTGTAGTGGGTCACCTTTTTTGTGGTGTTATATTCGACTGCAAACCTGGTAGCACCTTACTTCTTTTAAATTTTCTCGTAAAGTAACCAAGACAAAATGTATTCATACGTACATAATAATAATTTGATTAAGTGAAAATAACCCTATCTGTAAATCCAATGAGTTTACTTTCAATGTTTATATAAATAAAATTATTTTATAATATATATATGTTTTCAGAAAACCTGCTATCGTAAAATGATAAATATATACTTATTATTTCAAAGTTTAATTGCACTCACCTAATCTACTTTACAACCTAATACTATGTCTTTCGGCATATTAAATGTCAATTGGTGTATCCACTTTATAAACTAAAATATGTGTGAACCATATTCAAAAAAGATTTGAAGGTTGAAAATTTGACGGCGATTATAATTAATAGAAAAAAAGAATGAATAAAGAATGATATATAAGGTTCCCCAAGTGTTATTGAATTGGGATTATTACTAATATTATGAAAAGTTAAAACTGATTATCCTAAAAAATATCTATGTAAAATGCAAAAAATAAACAACAGTAGCTTACCATTGTGAAAAAATCTATTTAAAATAAAAAAAATCAAAAAAATCAGAAAAAATGGAATCTAAAAAAGACAAGAAATAAATGAAAAACCTTTTAAATAACAATACCTACTGCATGTTTGAAATATATCCTTCGATAAAATACAAGACATGTTTATTTAGAAGAAACACCTTGGTATGCATATGACTTACACTACGATGTAATATAATAATTTATTTATATAATTATATATTCAAAATGTCCTAAATTTTAAATAAATTTGCCTTTCAAATACATAGAAAGTATAACAACTGCGATTGTAAACCAAACTGGAAGTATCTCTGTAAAAGCCAAGATTGATTTAGTAGCTCTTCGATAATTTTACTGGCGCCATGAAAACTTGGTTGATCGAAATAGCTGAGTCACATATAACTACGAATATGTTCCAGTTGTCGTAACCACAATCCCGTCCTTTTCCCTCGAAAGTGACCTACGGAATTTGACTTTGTAATTTCATGAGCAACACGATGGTTGCCACATGTGAAGCAGGATCTGTTTTCCCTTCTGGAGCACCTTACATAATCAGCGATTTTTGATTGGGTTCGTAATCCCAGTCTTTCGTTATCTGTCTTTTGTTTTGTTTAATTTGTTTTCTTTTAATCGTTTTTTTTATGTTGCCATGACATTGTCAGAAGTTATTATTCGCCTCTTTTTTATACCTTTATATATCAGTTTGGACTCCAGAATAATTTCTACACATATTGATTTATTCTATTAATCAGTGTTACACCGTCACTAAAACAACAGTATCATCCACGTATATCAATGGTGTGGCACCTTAAGTCAGTGTCCACCTTTAACAAGGTTTGTTTTAAAAAGGTTTTCAATGTTTTGGTTTTATGAAATTATTATTGATTTTATGAAGATCTCGAATATAAAGATTTGCAGCAGGACAATTAGACATTTAAATTACTCAAGGGACTTCCTTGATAAAACACATCCGAATATCCTCAATTGTCTTTTTTTTCAAATAACCCGCGTAAATCATGTAGATGAATATATTCACAGATATTTCCTAAATTATTTTATTGTTGTTCAAATACTTTTTACAGTGATAAAAGCAAGTGAAAAAAAAGTTTCTTTATTTGAATTTACCTCCTAGTGTTGATAACCAGATTCTTTAAAGTACTTGACATCTCTGAAATCTGATATTCGTACTTAAATCGATAGATTTTCTTCTTCTGGAAAACGTTATAATTGCTCTTACTACAATGCACACGTGTTTCAATAAAGATATACGAATTTTACAACAAGATCAAGAATCAGTTTGTGTAACCAATTATTGGAAAACATGTGTGACTTAATATAAACATGATAAATAAAAGACACGATTTAATTAGACAATTCTACCATACAAGAAAGTTTATTTGTACATAAAAGTGTAATCATTTATTTAGAAGAAATATAATTGCTTGCTAATTTAAACTATATAATATCATATTGATTAATGAACTTTTAACAGTAAATACACACACACACAAAATTCAAGTTCGAAACAGACATAATTTAATGAAAATGTTGTTCGCGTATTTTGTTAATTTGTCGATGGGTTGCTCTCTAATTGTTGACCTTAACCTTATGTCAAACAAGACATCAGTTGCGATTAAATTGAAATAAATGCAAATCAAACAAACAAACAAACAAACAAATAATAGTCTCACCTCTTTAAAACATTTGATATAAAACACAATATAATATTAACAATTTATAAAAGAGCCACTCTAAAAAAAGTTATGAGAGACTGTAAAAACACAGATTAAAATACATTTATATTACATCTATAACATATATCAATATATCTTAGCATAAAACACCATACTATTAAAAACAATTATACAAAAGAAAACAAAATGCAATGAACATTTCATTTCTTATTATTTTATCAGGAGTGTTAACACTATTTTTGGAATGTCTCGAGTTTTGTTAAACTTTCTCACTTTTTTTTTTGTTTCTTTATAAACGGACTGCATTGCATCTTAGTGGAAGATATTAGCAAGCAAAATCAAGGGAATTGTGCAAATGACGATACAAGCATGAAAATTAGCACGAAACATCATTATTATATACATTTTAAGAAAAAAACTGCTGGCCATAAGAAAATTTTATTTTTTCAAGATGGCCACCACCTTTTCTAAAATGGCTGTTTTTTCAAGATTGAAATACTTATTTTTCTGGAAAACGTTTTCTTTGACCTTTTTTAAGTAAAAAATATTATCAGGTTTGGTGGATACCTTCTCTACATGTGACGAATATACTAAAAATGAATATTTGACATGATCTGGGTTTGCGCATGCGTGAAAATGTTACAAAATTCACACACAAACATTTGAACTATTTATTACATGATTAGCGCTTTTGAGTCTTTAAGGATGTTATGAATTTGTCTGAAGACGTTTTTTGTGGGAAATATTATGGACATAATTGTGCAAATCGTGATACAAGCATGAAATTTGGTATATGGGTGGATTAAATAATATTAAAAGAAAATCAGCTGCTGGTCATAAAAAAAAAAAAATTCAAGATGGCCACCGCTCATTTTGCAAATGGCGTCATATCCAATTGGTAACATTTCGTATATCTTTTGAAAGCTGTGTAATAGGTATAATCAAATGTAAGTTTTGATAAAACTTAAATTACAGTTCCTAAAGTACGAAAAAAAACAATACCTACAAGATAACAACCCGACCATAAAGCAGACAACAGCCGAAGGCCAACAATAGGTCTTCCATGTAGCGAGAAACTCCCACACCCGGAGGCGTCCTTTGTGCATTAAAAGTGACAACACAACGAATGCGTCCAAAAATTGTGATTTTGAATTTATATAAGTCTGTGTTTAAAGAATAGATGAATATAATTAATTTTTCCAACAGTTTTATTCAAAACTAAAATGATTACATAGAAGTATGACTTAACGAAATATTATAAGGAACTGTTTATCAAGAAGTTAACTATTTTACTCACAGGCACTTCTGGCATTGACACTTCTTTTATATTTTATTTTCATATTTTTTTTTTTTTTTTGTAAATGCAAATTTCTTAAACTTTCAAACTTTTTTGTTATCTTATATTTTCCTGCTCCTATTCACTCAATCTTTGAGAAAACGTATAAGCGATACGTGCTGTCCCTTATCTCTATTCTAATATGAAAATAAGATTAAAGGGGCAGTGATTATTTTCTACTGATAATTTAAGATCGTTGACATAGAAACAAGAAAGCAACAATCCAGTGAAAATAAGCTGAAATTATAAGAAATAAAAAAGTAATCTAAACACCAGGGAAAATCCATGTTGAAATCGACCTTGTGGTTTAAATTACGTACGCCTCAGTTGACACGATAAAGACGACTTGGCCTGAAATTAGCAAAGGCAAGATAACTACGATTAAGACAAAAGGTCACAGACATAGAAATTCAGTTATTAACTGATCACATATTCAATCGGAGAACGAGCTGTTTGTTCATTGGATAAAAGTTATAACTTATTTGAAAAATACCAAAATGATTAAAATATTCATTAGGTACGGCCCTAATATATTCTATCATATAATTGTTGTCATAAAAAAAATACATTTACAAAACACATTTATGCAACATTTTCCTTTCCGCCAAAAATTAAATGGTAGAATGCTATATATGTTGCTGCAAATAAGATAAAAAATATGACGAAACATACAAAATCACATATTGAAGCTGTTTGTTTCCTTTTGTTTTTATTGTTTTTCTTTTCCTTTTCCTTTTCCACTTCCCCTTTTGACTTTTTTGTTCCTGTTTGCTTTTGGTCTTGGGTTGATGCTACATTGTCGGTATTGCCTGAAATAGAAAATCGAAAATTGAAAAGATTCAGTACCAGTTATACAAATATAAATATACTATCCATTCTTGATCAGGCAGTTGCAATTTGCTTGACGTCCAGCGTTAATATTGTTTTCCAAAGTCATAACGAGACAACTATCCACAAGAGACCAAATGACACCGAAATTAACAACTAATGGTCACCGTAAGGCCTTAAACAATGATCAAAACCCATACCGCAAAGTCAGCTATTGCAGGCCCCGAAAGGACGAATGCAAAACAATTCATACGATAAACCTAATGGCCAAATTTAAGTTATGCTAATATGTTTTGTCAAATTGAGGGTTTGAGCCAAAGTTTTGAATATGATTTGTTTATCACCGAATGCCATAGAATTTTGTCAATCTATTGAAATTAAAAAAAATGAACACAGTTTTAATTTAATTTTACAATAACCCATTGTCGTCTCTTACTTTTTACCTCTTAAAGCTTAACATTTATAAACAAACACAATAAAGTACAATACGCTTCATAAATAGTATGCAAAAACAAGATATCAAAGGGACACTCAAAACAAGTAAGTGCAAGGAAAACGGACAACGCCATGGCTAAAGAACATTTTTTTTGGCGTACTAAATTATAATCCTGGTACCTTTGATAACTTTTTACACCACTGGGTCGATGTCACTGCTGGTGGACGTTTCGTCCCTTAGGGTATCACCAGTCCAGTAGTCAGCACTTCGGTGTTGACATGGATATCAATTATGTGGTCACTTTTATAAATTGTCTGTTTACAAAACTTTGATTTTTCGAAAAACCAAGGATTTTTGTATCCCAGGAATAGATAACCTTGGTCGTATATGGCACAACGTTTTGGAATTTTGGGTTCTCAATGCTCTTCAACTTTGTACTTGTTTGGCTTTATAGATATTTTGATATGAGCGTCACTGATGAGTCTTATGTAGACGAAACGCGCGTCAGGCGTACTTAATTATAATACCGGTACCTTTCATGACTTTTTTCTTTAGTAAAATATCATCGGCTTACTTATGATGACATTAAAGTTTCAAATAAGGACACAAACTAATGTGGAATTCAAGCATGTAGAACACACGAATTTCACTACTTTGCTTTTGAAAACGAAGTGTTTTTTTTATCATTTGTAGGACATGAAATTATTGCGCGTAGGTAGAGTTCTGTAAACGAGCACATAAACTTAAATACCACGTCCGACCACCTAAGAAATTCAAAAGTATGAGTGAACCTATACCTTTAATGCAAACACAATCACGATATGATTGTTGTCGTACAAATACAAACTTGAGACTAAGTGGGGGAATTATACCACAAGGACATTCAATTCATAGATCGAAAATAAACTGACAATACTATGTCCAAAAAACGTCGAATATAATCACTATGACCTTGATAGTACAGGGGACTTTAATATGGATCAAGATCAGGAAGTTGTACATTTTTTGAGGAAATGGTATAAAATATCGTCTTCAATCTAAAATAAGTAAGAACAAGAATGTGTCCTCAGTACACGAATGCCCCACTCGCACTTTCATTTTCTATGTTCAGTGGACCGTGACATTGGGATAAAAACTCTGATTTGACATTAAAATTAGAAAGATCATATCATAGGGAACATGTGTACTAAGTTTGAAGTTGATTGGACTTCAACTTCATCAAAAACTACCTTGACCAAAACTTTAACCTGAAGCGGGACAGACGGACGAACGGACGGACAGACGAACGGACGCACAGACCAGAAAACATAATGCCCCTCTACTATCGTAGGTGGGGCATAAACATTGTCCAGGTCATCAAAGACTATATTTGATAAGTAATCTTCTGGTTTTTGTTCAAATAAATGTAAATTGTTTGCGACTATTCGAATATTACATTTTGAACATAATTTATATTTTTTGAAATCAACGAAAGAATGTATAATACGCCTATTTATAGAATAAGAAACAAACTTAAAGTTCTCTCAAAACGGATTGTGTTTGAACAGGATGAACAAAAAGTCAATGATATAAATGGTGGTACGACGTAAAACTAATCAAATCTGATTTGCAAATGTATTAGTTGCATCTAGTGATGAAAAAAGTAAATACTTGTATTCTAGAAAATTTCGATGGAGGTATGGTGAGATAATTGAATATAAACTCATATTTGCGCCAGGCGCGCGTTTCGTGTATAAAATACTCATCAGTGACGCTCGAGTAAATAAAGTCCAAATTAATAAGAAGTTGAAGAGCATTGAGGACAAAAAATTCATAAAAGTTTTGCAAAATAATCTAAGCTAATATACTCCGGAGGAAGAAATCCTTAGTATGTTAAAATGTTTTGAAGTTTTATAATCAGTTAATGTTAAATTATGACCATAATAAAGACAATTCATGTAAACATTAAAGTGCTGACTATTGAGCTTGTGATGCGATTTCTTGTCTTCTACACAACAATTATCGACAATAAAGTGTATCGACTGGGTGTTTTATTCCTATAGGCACACATTGAGTTCCTTTAATAACATACTCGTTATTGTTCTACTATAAATCATATGTTATACCATACTCACAGAAGAACCTTATAATTGCAATTTTAAAACTGATAAATTCAACAACTCTTATCGGTATCTTTAGGATATATGTTGGTTAATAATCCAAAATTTTCTAAATATGTTGGATTCAGAGTTGCGATTGGCATGCTGAATTGCGATAGTCACGCTGAAATGTGATGGTCTACGCCGGAGTGCGATGGTTCTTCCGCTGAAGTATGATGGTTTGGCATGACGTTTAAATATGTAATACACCACAAAAAGAATTCGCAGGCAGGAGAATAATATTTAGTAGAATAAAGTTCTCGTGCTTGAAAATGGAAGAAAACAGAAAGACACAAAAGACCGATTCAAGTCCCGAACAGTTTTGAGCATTGAAGGTTGAGGATATAAAAATATGTTAACTTAGCAAGTCAGCAAATTATTGGGAACAAGGCAGTTAACATATGATCATGTTATGCAGATTAACTATTCAGTATTATGTACAAAATGTATGCCGCTTACGTTTTGTACGTCGAATAAAATGTCTTGATCTTAATATCAATGTTGATAGCTTGAAGTATATACTAGACATGATTTGGCTGATCAATTTAATGATTAATAAAATTAATTGTAAGCAAATTTTTCCTTATAAATCTAGTAGAGATAAAAAAAAATATCCTTGAGATGAATCCTTCATTGTAAGAAAACACGCATTCTAAGTCTTATTTTATTGTGTTTACAGTATTAATATTCTGCGACCCGAATTATCGATTTGGAGCTCTTCTCGATTTCTGCTGCTCAGCGAAGAAGAAGCTGAATTTCAAGCTTTTGACAAAACTTGCGGTACGTCTCACTATAATACAATCGTAGGTTTACTTGTTGATTTTTATTTCTTAAAAACTGTTATGATATCAGATAAATAAATGAATGAGTGTTGTGAGCAATTAAAAAGACATGACAAGCCAAGAAAAAGAAACAAGGTTCGGGTTGCTCGGTCTTTAGTTTTCTATGTTGTGTTTTGTGTATTATTGATTGTCTGTTGACTATTTTCGTTTCCTTTTTCAGCCTTGGCTTTGCCAGGTTGTTTTCGTCTCATGACTTTGAATGAACCTCTAGTATCTTTCGCCTCTCTTTAACTAGTATATTTGATAAAGATATGTGGACCCCTTCTTAGTTAATACTACAGACCTCCGAATCCGTTTTATTTTTCAGCGCTCATGAATACTCTATATAAATACATGTCCTCTAATTCAAATCAATTATAATTTGTATGAGCATTCAATCTATTTTCTACCTTTATTTATACTGATGTGTTTTAATCGGATAATTAATAAATTAAAAATTAAAGACTTTGTTTTGACCTGACCGATGAAAACGATCTTTCAAACGCGAGGCTGGTCCTGCTAACGACTACACAGCCACATGTCGGGAACTTTTCTTCAGACAATCGCATTAAGCTAGTAAACCAAACGACACAGTTATACAATCGTTCTTCAGCCTACCTACTATTGCACTTCAGCGTACCAACCAACCTTCTTCAGCGTAGCCAATAACAAGTTTGCGTCACAATGTTACCATCGCACCTCAGCTTGTTAACAAACGCACTTCAGCATGGACCATCACACATCAGAGTGACAATCGCAGTGCGGAGTCCTACACATATACTGCCGCAACTGACCGAAAGGTACTTACTTAAGATTAATCAAATATAAACTGCATTAACTGTTCATTTCTAGTTTAAATTATTCGAGAGTATAACTAGTATGTCCGTTATGTAACGAGGAAACTAAAAACAAATATTTACGACAAAAGAGACGATTTGTTTTTCCTATTGTTAATTTCCCCCTCTTTATTTTATACAATTGACGATTTTTTATCTTTGTTTTAACACAATGGTAGACATCAACTACTACGAAACTTTATCATTAACCAATTAGCACATTACATTGATTGATTGTTGGTTACTTAACGTCCAGTGGCAAATATTTCATGCATATTCAGGACGAAGCACATTACATGATATATAAGGGAGTGTGACACAATTTTGTTTTTCATCCTATTTTATGAAAGTACCCGAAACAATACAGCTTTTATCACTATGTGCTGGTCCTGCGTGTTGATAAACCTGAAGATCATTAATTTTATGACATGAATTTACCAGTCAAAACTTTATATCTCCCTTATTGATATCCACATAACCACCTTTTATTCCGTACACATTACAAATTCATTGTTTAATATCTTGATGGTAATCATTCGATATTCATTCCAAATTTTTTTCAATATGCTACCGAAATGTACCCAAGGAGATTTACATTAGAAAAATAAAATATAAACGGTAATATCTATTGTTAATATTGTTTCACATACTGATTTATTTATACTCATATATCTGTCGATAAATTTATTTTGGCCTTGCACAAGGTCGTATTTTCTCTGAAAGGGAAAAACGTATTTACAATAAATCCACTGGAAATTGGATGAGTACTGATTGAAGTTTGAGGCTGAGATGCATGTTATTTTTATAACTTTTTATTGACCTAGAACTAGCGGTCAGTAACGACGAGTTCGCTCAGATCTGTAATTACAAGTGTCTTTTTTGTTGAATACCCTGCCACGTCCGGTCAGAACTTTATTTTACTTTTATTTCTGCTTTGTATCTTTCAGATGAGTCAAACTCTTTTAAACTGATTTTTACAGTTTGTTAATATGTAATGCTGTGACAACACTGTTCCAGTTATAGTAAGGTTGGAAGTGACGCAAAAACACGTGTAACCCAAGAACATGTTGTCTTTCCCTATTTAGTAGCCTATATTTTATTGGTTGTTGTTTGATGCTGTATGTATGTTTTATACAACCGTTGATCGTCGTTTTTTTCGCGATTTGATTACAAAATGGGCAGATTAATTTTCACTGTGTATATTTTTCGTTAAATGAAAGAAAAAAAACATACGCGAAAAAACCCCACTGTATTTTATTGTTAAAGTTGGAAACGGCATAAAACTGATTCATTGACATAGAATCATTTTTTATAACACGGTGGACAAGACCATTCCTTGACGCGCTCAGGTTATCAATGGACTAGGTCAGATTAGGGGAATGTTCGTCTGTAACGATCACTTGTCACATCGTACGTGTTAAAGACATTTAAAATGTTGTATCGCCAAAGCTTCTAAACCTTGTGTGTTTATTTAACTGTTGAATACTTTAACTTTCTTTTTCTTCTCGTGCAACCTGCATGTCTTTACTCATTATATGACGATCCCCATCGGAAGGCTCTTACAGACTTAGTAAGAGACTTAAATCACTGTTAACGTTAACGGTAAATGATTCAGTACTATTACCGACATAAGTAGTGTGGACTGGTGGTCCAAGCTGTTATAAAAAGGATTCTATTATCGGTTACACACATCGTTGTCAATAGAATGGCTTTTTAAGCGACTGCAATACTGTGAGAGGTTTAGCTAGCTATAAAATCAAGTTTATTTCACCATTTTCTACATAAGAAAATGTCTGTACTACGTCAAGTATTTATCTGTCGTTAACCATTTGTTCGATGTGTTTGAGCTTTAGATTTGCCATTTGATTACGGACTTTCCGTTTTCGACTTTCCTTGGAATTCGGTATTTGTCTTATTTTACTTTTTGAAAATAAATACTTGTACTACAAACTTAAAAACACAGATTTCGGAGTTCGAGTCATGAGAACAATTACTAGATGTCATTTATCAATATTTATAATCATGTCACTGAATGATGTGCTGTCAAAAGATATGACATGCGTGACCAGCACATTAAAAAAAAATATGAAAACAGATATTTTAATTAAATATGCACATCCTGATAGCTGTCAATCAATACATTAGAATGATTTTATATATGATATATAATTAAATTTTAGGATGAAATTGGCTTACGAATTACTTTTGTGTATACTCGATAGGTAACAGTATTTAATATAATTAAATTTAAGGATGAAAATGGGCTTACAAATTTCTTTGGTGTATACTCGATAGCTAACAGTATAATTAATGCATGAAATGCTTCCCGCGAACAAAGTGAAGAATAAACCCACGCGAAAAAAAATCCTCGATATAGTGATAAATTTGGAAATTAGTATGGCGTTCATTATCACTGAACTAGTATATATTTGTTTAGGGGCCAGTTGAAGGATGCCTCCGGGTGCGGGAATTTCTTGCTACATTGAAGACCTGTTGGTGACCTTCTGCTGTTGTTTTTTTTCTATGGTCGGGTTGTTGTCTCTTTGGCACATTCCCCATTTCCATTCTCAATTTTATTGTATGTAATTTGGTCTCTTATGAAGAGTTATTTGATGTGTAATATACCATATTTTCAAAAAAAAAATATATTTGTGAATTTTCATTCTGAGAAATGAAAAATGGAAGGTTCAACACATTCGACTATAAGTCATTTATTTATTCGAAACCGAAACCGTATCAAAACCGAAACCGAAACTGGGAACGATACATGAACTAATGAGACTTGAGTGTTAAAATTTTAAAGTGAAATTAATTTGTAAATGTGAGGGTTGTTAAGTTGAAATATTCACATAAATTCCTTTAAATAGTGCATATTTATTCAACGTCTACTGAATACACTGGTACAAGTTATATACAATTTAAGATGTCGACATGACTTTAAATATTGTACACATTTTTAATGACATGTTTCTTCGAAGGGACTGTGCACAATATAATTAATTGTTCATCTATCTAATGTGTACATTCTACAAACATTCTGCTTGTCCAAATCTTATAGTTTATTTGATCGCGGAATATACACGTTTTAACATTTTACTGTCTCACAAGTTTACGGAATTGTAATGTCTCTAGAGATATGTGCTGCAACAATCGGGATAAGTCATCGAATCTGTGTTGTTACCTAGCTATAAGACACTGGATTTAAGATTTCGTATTTGCAATCAGTAAATATATATATTTCTATGAATTCCTGTCAATCTCATTGATATTTCAATGTTCCTCAGCAAAGAGCAATGTACACAAAAACCGCATGAATATTTAGACTCAAAATTCAAAAACAAATTGACAATGCCGTGGAAAAATACGAAAAAATGACCAAATGATAAAACACCAGAATGAAAAAAAGAGTAGAAATATAATTACTTAGCAATATAGACCCACCACAGCTGCGAGTATTATCATGTGTTTTGGAAGAGTCAGAATATCCTGCTCAAAATATGGCACTTATACGAGTGCTCATGTAAATACTAATGTAGATATAAGTCAAATCTAGTTGGTCACATTCAAGGTAAAAAGGACGGGATTTTGTTTTAGACAACTGGAACATAAGTCATATCAGCATTTTATAAATTGTACCAGTGTATTCAGTAGAGGTTATATAACTAAATCACTACTTATCGTTTATAAAAAGATTCAAGTGAAATGATGAGTGAAGTAATTATCGATATGCTACTTCCATATTTAGAACAATAAATGAATGAATGAAAAAGAAACTAATTTGAGAACCCACTCATTGTATAGGATAATTTTAACCACCCAACCATCTTTGATTTCAGAATCGTTAAAGATATCATTTCAATTTTGGCTTATGGTGAAGATGTTCATTAGGAAGCCTCTCTGTTTGGAAATATTTAGCACGACCGAAATTCTCATACACTTAAGAAACTCTACTTTACTTATCTTCATGTGACGTGACTGTGTTCTAAGTGACCAGGCTGCAAGTAACAAGACGTTCAGGAGTCATACAGATTGCATGACTGCATCTTTTGGGGATGATTTTCATTTCGAACACATGCACAATTTGGCTAAGAACGATTTTTACAATATTGAAATATTTGTTTCCTTTAAAATCTCGTAGTTTTCAACCTCAGTATGACATGTCTTTAAAGTATCTTGTATGAATATGTTTGGAGTCACAAAAGTTAAATTTCATTGTTGAATTTGGCTTTCAAAATGTTTTTTTTTAAATACGCAAAGATAATGTAAGTGTCTGTTTGGCGAGTATTCTTAATTCGTAAACAAAACATAAATCTAAATATAAGCTCTTTCGATTTGGGTCATGCGTTTTTCTGAAATATTCGCTTTTCAATACTATATTTTCATAAAATATAGTACAAACAGAAGTATATGGTATAAAAATAGTTCAGCTAAACTAATGAAGAAAGAAAAACATGTAAAACAACTGTTGAGTAAAACCAAAAAAATCAAACGATTTAGAAAAAAATTGATATAGAATATATAATTTTAAAGAACAAATTAAAATACCTTCATTCTTCTGCAGAGTATTCGAAAGTTGTTTAACAACGTACTTGTCTTTGTCTTTGTCTTTGTTACAGCATCTTTTAATCCAATTCAACTTTCGGTAGTATCTTACAGTTATAACGACATTTGATATAAGTGTTGCTCCACTTATGCTAAGTAAAACCCACAAAAACATTCCAAAGTAAGCAATTTTATCTGATGTGCTTGGCAATGATTCATTGTATAAATCTATCATCACTGTAAAACTCAATATTGCAAAGATTGACAATGTTATTTTGGCGCCGCTTTTAACGGAGAGCCAAAACGTTACAAGATTTATGCATGTTATTGCAATGGTTGGAGTAAAAAACCTCCACACGTAATACGTTTGTCTTCGATTCATCTCTATTTCCAATACCACACCAGCGAAGGTTTTGTCATCCCAATGTCTGTTTGATTTATAACACTTGATGTGTTCAGGCTTTGAGATATGCCATTCACCATTTGAATGATATTGTTTAAAAAAATTATTTTTCATTTTAATGCTAAATACCTGTTCTTCGTTTTGAAGATGTTGAGCAGCAAAATTTAATTTGCAGGTTTCTGTCTCAAATGGATACCTTTGTGTATCTACCAGACAATAGGTTTTTAATATCAAATCATTCTGCCATTCCACTAGTCCATCACTGTCGATATTAACACGTTTTTTCTCGTCTACAAAAATATTTGGATTGTCTGTATAATTAATCAGGTTCACATCTGGATTCCATATCTTTGATAATGGGACTGATATTCTGTTTATTCCCTCATACAAACTGCTATTCCACGTCAAAAATTCATCAGACCATGAAATTTTCATACCAACTGATGTGGTAAGGATTTGATCCTTCATGTTTAATTCATGAATGGTGTTTAACACAATTTCAAACTTCACCTCTATTGGTTTACTTTTATTCAAATTTGGTCGTCTAACATATCGGTTATAATTTCCGTTCTCCAAGATGTCTTTCCATAAAATTGTCTCATTATTAAGACAATTAACAATAAGCGTATTATAAGTGAGAAAGACAAAATAAGAATGAATTAATTTCATTTCAATTATGTTCTTTGATATTTTGCAAATGCACGCAGGGTACAAAGACTATTATCTAAATACTTAATATGGAAGATCTACACACAAACAGAATTAAATTGTTCATGATAATATACACTGTGGTTTTACTTTACAAAACATTTGGAAAAGTGCCATACTTCGAATCTCGGTAGGTTTTATTAATTGTTCCATAGTATATAATTATAAAAAAAACACCGATTAGGTCATTAGATTTTGTTGATACCAGTTATGACAGAATGTTTAATCGAAACAAAATTTGATATTGATTTAAAGACAAAATGACGCTTTGAAATTTTGAAGTCATTTGGCAAAATACAAACAAATAAAACCTACTTTTAAATACTATTTAGATTTCTTGATAGGAATCATCTAGGTTTAAGTTTGAGAAGTTTTATTTTAATAACGTTCATTTTGGTATTTAATGACGTGCAGTTTATGTTGACGACGTGCGAACAACCTCTATAATAATTATCATTGGAACAATCCAATAGTGTATACCTAATACATATGGAACTATTTTCTCCAATTGAAAAAAATTAGGGATAAAACTTCAAAATAAATTCTAGTTTACTTACCCCTGTGTTAGTTATTGTCATAATATTGGCGCCCGTAGTTGGTTTGCCGTCTGTTTTGAGGGAGGATTTCAATCTAATATTTTCCTCTGAATTAAGTGGGCCACATGAACCAGATTGTACAGTTGTATTTGATGCACTGTAGTCTATGACGTTTTGTAATTTCTTTGAAATTAGGCGAAAGATGACAACCTGAAGCATTTATTGATTCTTAGGTAGTAAATGTTCAAAACATTAAGAAACAACGTTACCTTTGATTTCGAGGTTTGATAAAGGAACAGACGTTATGAAACCTTCAATGGTTCTAATTCATATATCCCGGTGATCAATTTAATATAACTATTTTTTATATAAGATCAAACCCTATTCCGGTGAAGCTGTAAATTCTGGATAATAATCAAATGGTATACTTTTCGTTATTACATTTTCGGAAACATGAATAAAATAACTTTCCCCACTTTTCAGGTTTTTTTAATTGCTTGATGATCCATTTATATTTAACAGAATCTTCAGATCGCACTAACCAAGATAAAAACAACAAAAACAACAAGGAACAGAATAAACCGAAACGATTTTGTTTTTTATTGTAAGATCCTACGTGCCATAACACCGACTTTGATATGGGCGGCGGGGACTTTTTGTAACTTGAGCTGCTCAAATTAAGGCAAAATTTAACTAATTTTAAAGAATTTAGACTCTTTAGCCTATTCAGTTCCACAGACTTATAAAAGTTTTATCAACACTGAAATAAGACAATATGAAATTGTAGCATGAGTTGAAATTTTTGGCAAGAGTTTATACATTCTGAGCAAAAAACAATTTATAGAAATACAGTATTTCAGAATATTTTTAAGTCTCCAAAAATGATCTTGGACTATGGTCAAATTGAAAAGTAAAACAAAACCAAACCTTGCGTATATATCTATCTTAAACGTCTACTTTATTATTTCAAATAATATATATAAAAGCTTCAAGCAAATGTAATGTCTTTAGAATAATAGATATTTGATATTGTTAATAGAAGTGGTGCGCTAATAATAAATTACTCATTGAGTATGTCTTTCAATTATTGCCTTTTGATGTGGCATTTTTGCAATGAAAAAAAACTATACCATATTTGAAAAAAATACAGAAAAGTGCACCCTGTTTAATTAAGGATTACTGCTGCATTTTTGTTTTTCTATTTTGTAGACTCAATATGACTTCCATTTGGAACCTTCAAAACTGAAGTTTAAGGAAACTGAACGCAAGAGATATAATCTTAATACTCAATTATCAATATCCTTCAACGTAATTTATCGATTTTTTATAATTAAATTTGATAAACTTGTGCAACTTATATACTTTTTTCAGATTACTTGCAGATAGTTGATAAAAATCCAATTACTGGAATAAATATTTGTAGTCTGTTTTTATTGTATTCAATGCAAAACTTCGAGTAAGGCAACTTTGCAGAATGCATATACGAGTTATCATCGTATGTTTTAAAGATCGCACTGTTTTGATGAATGCACTTAATAAAATGAAGAAACATCGTAATTAACTTTTTTGTTCAGAGCCCAAGGAACAATAGATCTTCCAATTTGTATTGCCTTTTATTAAATATAGTTTTAAAAACAGTGTGAAGTGAATATGTATATATAAACAGTGCGACATGTGCCACATGTTGAGCATTTTCGCTAAACCTTCCCATAGCAATTGAGATCACTCGCAGTTTTGGTGTAATAGTGATGGTAAATGCTCTGTTATCTTTATTGGCTGTAGACTATTGTTTCTCTTTTTCGTTTTTGTCAAGGCAATGTGAGCTTGTCTTCGACGTCAGAGTAACAATATCCATTTGTCATCTTTCGTCTTTCTTCTAAATCAAGTATATTTAATCTTTTATTGAAGCTTCAGAATTTATTTTGTATAATGTATATCATGTATAAAATGCCCTAGATCAAGCTCTCAAAGTGACTTTGATGTTCTGACATTTGGTTATTTCCTTTAATAGATTTAGGAAAGCAGTGATGAATGTCTAAAGCGGAGAACGAATATAGTGTAATAACATTTGTCGTTGAAAAAGTTGTCACTAAATGTAGAAAAAACAAACTTGTTTTGTTTGCCTTTATATTACATTTTTACAATTTCTATTAGACAAAAAAAAAAGTAAATACAAATACTGATATCGAAAATTACTTAACTAAAAATATATCAAATAAAAATCTTCAGAAGTAATTTTTGATATCAGTATTTATATTTACTTTTTTTTTGTCTAATAGAAATTGTTCCAGGACCTGAGTACCTTCCACTTAGAGATCATGACATTTTTATTAAACATGTATCAGAGCCAGGGCATTAATCAATAATATAATTTGCTCCATACGTCAATTTCATCATGTGTATGAAATCATACAGACGTCAAAAAAGACATTTCTGTAACATAAAGTAGTTCTGCGACCGCAGAACCAAGTTATATGCAGGCCAAAAGTCAATAACAATACGGTTATCTCTAGTCTAATGCAAAAAAAAACCCACCAAAAACAAATTAGTCCATTTCACTCATACATTTTGTTTAATCTGTTTGACTTATTTTTGATATTTTTCAATGCTTACAAATTAAAAACGAGTTATGTATGCAACAATGTCCAAATTAAGCTATAAAGAAACTACATGTCACCGTACAGCCTTCACCAAGGAGGGGAAAAAAACATTTAAAAACGGAAAGCTTTAAAAGGCATCAACAATTGAAAAAAACCTACGTCCTTATAGATAAGAAAACCCAATAAAAGTATAAAATAAAATGACAATCGGCAGCCAACGTAAAAAACTGATTTAAGGCTTCCTAACTTTGGACTGATACATAAATAATGCCGGATGAAAGATATATTAGTGTTCGCCCCAATCATCGTCTAACCCAAGAGTGCTGTGATAGCACATCGTTAAAACAAGTATTGATTTGAAGCACAAAACACAAACATGACCGATCCAAGAATATTAGCAATTTCTGAAATTTGTTCAAAAGCTAATAACAACTAATAAATAAGTCGTGTTCTCCAGACATATCATTGTTACTTTATTCAACACATCAATAAATAACTATATCAATTCATTTTCTTTATGACCACATTTAATTAATATCATATATTTGTCTTCTCATATCCATATACGAGTGCACCTTTAACAGATGAGAAGACTTTGTCATTTGCAAAAATGACAGATTTATCTTTGAAAGCATCCTGAATTTCATTCTGAACTATTGACAGTGATGAGAATCCTCCAACAATGAAAAACTGCTGAATGTTTTGCGCCTTTTGTGTTTTTAGGATATTTTCGATTTCATTTATAGCAGTTCCTATTATTTTCTTAAGCGAATTATCTACGAGTCCTTTCCGTACAATCAACTTGTTCCTAAACAAAGTAAAATCAATATCAACTTGTTCCGAGTCACTTCCAGATACAGTCTTTCCGTAACCATCGACAGCCTCCTTAAATGACATTTCACGAAAACGAGTACACAGGTTGTCAAAAGTTTGTATCGGAACATTTAATGAATTGTCTGATGTCAAGCATAATTGTATACATGCTTCTTTCAGTTGTAAATAGCTCGATGTTTCTTCTTTCTTCAGACAATCCATAGCATTTTCCCCTATTATAGATGACAGACGATCAAGAATAACGTTACAAACTATATCGACACCACATAATTTATGGGATGGTCTAATTGGAACACCTACGTCACAATCGGCGGGTGTATGATACCCAGTTATGTCACATGTTCCGCCTGAAAAATATAACTTACATCAATTGACATAAGTCTTCAGTTATCAGGTAATAATTGAATTTTATCATAAGGAGTGCATGATGTTATTTCAACAGGTTAAGTACATTAAACCTGCTTGTAGTATATGTAAGCGTTTTTTCGAAGAATTATGTTTTACTTGCTTTTGTGTGTTTAGTATTGTACTACAACCCTAAGGGGCTGAGTAGGGAATATAAATATAGTCGTCTCCTCGTCAGACCGGTAGATAGTTAAAGATATTTACAACCACTGGGGTCGATGCCACTGCTGGTGGAGATTTATTTCCCGAGGGTATCACCAGCCTTTTTGTGCTGACATGAATTATCATTGA
>NW_027267068.1:5000-12500 GCF_963676685.1 Mytilus edulis
CTATGAAAAGTACCAAAAACCATAACCTGACCCCCCATCCCTCCAAAACTTTGATTTTTGAGAAGTTCGTGAAAAAACTTAATACGAAAATCCAATCGGTTACCCTCCTAGACTTATCCTTTCCGAGATAAAGCTAGGCCTCCAAAACAACAATTTTAACACATTTGGGGTTTGGGTTAGGGTTAGTGTTTGGGTTAAGGTCAGGGTTAGGGTTAGGGTTAGGGTTAGGGTTAGGGTTAGGGTTAGGGTCATGGTTAGTGTTTGGGTTAGGGTCAGGGTTAGGGTTAGGGTAAGGGTCAGGGTTTGGGTCAGGGTTAGGGTCAGGGTTAGGGTTAGGGTACGGATTAGGGTCATGATTGGGACAGGGTAGTGTACTTTGACGAGGGTAAGTGAGGTGCCCATTGTCACTTCTGCGCATGTCTGCCCTTTTTTGTGACTGCGCATGCGTCAGAAATTTTTTAACAATATTTCTAAGTACAGAGTATGAAAAGTGCCTTTGACCTCAATCTTCAAACAGATGTAGAATGGATTTGAATAGAGAGATTTTCATAAAGTTAACTGTTCCTAAAAGATGGAAAGGCGATCTAAAGGATGAAAACTTATTGGTATCACTGAAGTGTACGACCGCACTTTCCGACCTCACTGAAGAAACGTTTGTGCGAGAGTAAAGCCTAACCCCGAAATTAACACCAACACCCAAACTACAAAAGATAAAGACTTGCGGTCTTCACCAGGGGCTTAATTGTCAAAAAGTACTACCCCTAACGGGGCCGATTTTTTAACATCAAGCCGAACGAAGCATAGAATCATGTTGAAATATTGAAAAGATCGACTATGAAAAGTACCAAAAACCATAACCTGACCCCCCATCCCTCCAAAACTTTGATTTTTGAGAAGTTCGTGAAAAAACTTAATACGAAAATCCAATCGGTTACCCTCCTAGACTTATCCTTTCCGAGATAAAGCTAGGCCTCCAAAACAACAATTTTAACACATTTGGGGTTTGGGTTAGGGTTAGTGTTTGGGTTAAGGTCAGGGTTAGGGTTAGGGTTAGGGTTAGGGTTAGGGTTAGGGTTAGGGTCATGGTTAGTGTTTGGGTTAGGGTCAGGGTTATGGTTAGGGTAAGGGTCAGGGTTTGGGTCAGGGTTAGGGTCAGGGTTAGGGTTAGGGTACGGATTAGGGTCATGATTGGGACAGGGTAGTGTACTTTGACGAGGGTAAGTGAGGTGCCCATTGTCACTTCTGCGCATGTCTGCCCTTTTTTGTGACTGCGCATGCGTCAGAAATTTTTTAACAATATTTCTAAGTACAGAGTATGAAAAGTGCCTTTGACCTCAATCTTCAAACAGATGTAGAATGGATTTGAATAGAGAGATTTTCATAAAGTTAACTGTTCCTAAAAGATGGAAAGGCGATCTAAAGGATGAAAACTTATTGGTATCACTGAAGTGTACGACCGCACTTTCCGACCTCACTGAAGAAACGTTTGTGCGAGAGTAAAGCCTAACCCCGAAATTAACACCAACACCCAAACTACAAAAGATAAAGACTTGCGGTCTTCACCAGGGGCTTAATTGTCAAAAAGTACTACCCCTAACGGGGCCGATTTTTTAACATCAAGCCGAACGAAGCATAGAATCATGTTGAAATATTGAAAAGATCGACTATGAAAAGTACCAAAAACCATAACCTGACCCCCCATCCCTCCAAAACTTTGATTTTTGAGAAGTTCGTGAAAAAACTTAATACGAAAATCCAATCGGTTACCCTCCTAGACTTATCCTTTCCGAGATAAAGCTAGGCCTCCAAAACAACAATTTTAACACATTTGGGGTTTGGGTTAGGGTTAGTGTTTGGGTTAAGGTCAGGGTTAGGGTTAGGGTTAGGGTTAGGGTTAGGGTTAGGGTTAGGGTCATGGTTAGTGTTTGGGTTAGGGTCAGGGTTAGGGTTAGGGTAAGGGTCAGGGTTTGGGTCAGGGTTAGGGTCAGGGTTAGGGTTAGGGTACGGATTAGGGTCATGATTGGGACAGGGTAGTGTACTTTGACGAGGGTAAGTGAGGTGCCCATTGTCACTTCTGCGCATGTCTGCCCTTTTTTGTGACTGCGCATGCGTCAGAAATTTTTTAACAATATTTCTAAGTACAGAGTATGAAAAGTGCCTTTGACCTCAATCTTCAAACAGATGTAGAATGGATTTGAATAGAGAGATTTTCATAAAGTTAACTGTTCCTAAAAGATGGAAAGGCGATCTAAAGGATGAAAACTTATTGGTATCACTGAAGTGTACGACCGCACTTTCCGACCTCACTGAAGAAACGTTTGTGCGAGAGTAAAGCCTAACCCCGAAATTAACACCAACACCCAAACTACAAAAGATAAAGACTTGCGGTCTTCACCAGGGGCTTAATTGTCAAAAAGTACTACCCCTAACGGGGCCGATTTTTTAACATCAAGCCGAACGAAGCATAGAATCATGTTGAAATATTGAAAAGATCGACTATGAAAAGTACCAAAAACCATAACCTGACCCCCCATCCCTCCAAAACTTTGATTTTTGAGAAGTTCGTGAAAAAACTTAATACGAAAATCCAATCGGTTACCCTCCTAGACTTATCCTTTCCGAGATAAAGCTAGGCCTCCAAAACAACAATTTTAACACATTTGGGGTTTGGGTTAGGGTTAGTGTTTGGGTTAAGGTCAGGGTTAGGGTTAGGGTTAGGGTTAGGGTTAGGGTTAGGGTTAGGGTCATGGTTAGTGTTTGGGTTAGGGTCAGGGTTAGGGTTAGGGTAAGGGTCAGGGTTTGGGTCAGGGTTAGGGTCAGGGTTAGGGTTAGGGTACGGATTAGGGTCATGATTGGGACAGGGTAGTGTACTTTGACGAGGGTAAGTGAGGTGCCCATTGTCACTTCTGCGCATGTCTGCCCTTTTTTGTGACTGCGCATGCGTCAGAAATTTTTTAACAATATTTCTAAGTACAGAGTATGAAAAGTGCCTTTGACCTCAATCTTCAAACAGATGTAGAATGGATTTGAATAGAGAGATTTTCATAAAGTTAACTGTTCCTAAAAGATGGAAAGGCGATCTAAAGGATGAAAACTTATTGGTATCACTGAAGTGTACGACCGCACTTTCCGACCTCACTGAAGAAACGTTTGTGCGAGAGTAAAGCCTAACCCCGAAATTAACACCAACACCCAAACTACAAAAGATAAAGACTTGCGGTCTTCACCAGGGGCTTAATTGTCAAAAAGTACTACCCCTAACGGGGCCGATTTTTTAACATCAAGCCGAACGAAGCATAGAATCATGTTGAAATATTGAAAAGATCGACTATGAAAAGTACCAAAAACCATAACCTGACCCCCCATCCCTCCAAAACTTTGATTTTTGAGAAGTTCGTGAAAAAACTTAATACGAAAATCCAATCGGTTACCCTCCTAGACTTATCCTTTCCGAGATAAAGCTAGGCCTCCAAAACAACAATTTTAACACATTTGGGGTTTGGGTTAGGGTTAGTGTTTGGGTTAAGGTCAGGGTTAGGGTTAGGGTTAGGGTTAGGGTTAGGGTTAGGGTTAGGGTCATGGTTAGTTTTTGGGTTAGGGTCAGGGTTAGGGTTAGGGTAAGGGTCAGGGTTTGGGTCAGGGTTAGGGTCAGGGTTAGGGTTAGGGTACGGATTAGGGTCATGATTGGGACAGGGTAGTGTACTTTGACGAGGGTAAGTGAGGTGCCCATTGTCACTTCTGCGCATGTCTGCCCTTTTTTGTGACTGCGCATGCGTCAGAAATTTTTTAACAATATTTCTAAGTACAGAGTATGAAAAGTGCCTTTGACCTCAATCTTCAAACAGATGTAGAATGGATTTGAATAGAGAGATTTTCATAAAGTTAACTGTTCCTAAAAGATGGAAAGGCGATCTAAAGGATGAAAACTTATTGGTATCACTGAAGTGTACGACCGCACTTTCCGACCTCACTGAAGAAACGTTTGTGCGAGAGTAAAGCCTAACCCCGAAATTAACACCAACACCCAAACTACAAAAGATAAAGACTTGCGGTCTTCACCAGGGGCTTAATTGTCAAAAAGTACTACCCCTAACGGGGCCGATTTTTTAACATCAAGCCGAACGAAGCATAGAATCATGTTGAAATATTGAAAAGATCGACTATGAAAAGTACCAAAAACCATAACCTGACCCCCCATCCCTCCAAAACTTTGATTTTTGAGAAGTTCGTGAAAAAACTTAATACGAAAATCCAATCGGTTACCCTCCTAGACTTATCCTTTCCGAGATAAAGCTAGGCCTCCAAAACAACAATTTTAACACATTTGGGGTTTGGGTTAGGGTTAGTGTTTGGGTTAAGGTCAGGGTTAGGGTTAGGGTTAGGGTTAGGGTTAGGGTTAGGGTTAGGGTCATGGTTAGTGTTTGGGTTAGGGTCAGGGTTAGGGTTAGGGTAAGGGTCAGGGTTTGGGTCAGGGTTAGGGTCAGGGTTAGGGTTAGGGTACGGATTAGGGTCATGATTGGGACAGGGTAGTGTACTTTGACGAGGGTAAGTGAGGTGCCCATTGTCACTTCTGCGCATGTCTGCCCTTTTTTGTGACTGCGCATGCGTCAGAAATTTTTTAACAATATTTCTAAGTACAGAGTATGAAAAGTGCCTTTGACCTCAATCTTCAAACAGATGTAGAATGGATTTGAATAGAGAGATTTTCATAAAGTTAACTGTTCCTAAAAGATGGAAAGGCGATCTAAAGGATGAAAACTTATTGGTATCACTGAAGTGTACGACCGCACTTTCCGACCTCACTGAAGAAACGTTTGTGCGAGAGTAAAGCCTAACCCCGAAATTAACACCAACACCCAAACTACAAAAGATAAAGACTTGCGGTCTTCACCAGGGGCTTAATTGTCAAAAAGTACTACCCCTAACGGGGCCGATTTTTTAACATCAAGCCGAACGAAGCATAGAATCATGTTGAAATATTGAAAAGATCGACTATGAAAAGTACCAAAAACCATAACCTGACCCCCCATCCCTCCAAAACTTTGATTTTTGAGAAGTTCGTGAAAAAACTTAATACGAAAATCCAATCGGTTACCCTCCTAGACTTATCCTTTCCGAGATAAAGCTAGGCCTCCAAAACAACAATTTTAACACATTTGGGGTTTGGGTTAGGGTTAGTGTTTGGGTTAAGGTCAGGGTTAGGGTTAGGGTTAGGGTTAGGGTTAGGGTTAGGGTTAGGGTCATGGTTAGTGTTTGGGTTAGGGTCAGGGTTAGGGTTAGGGTAAGGGTCAGGGTTTGGGTCAGGGTTAGGGTCAGGGTTAGGGTTAGGGTACGGATTAGGGTCATGATTGGGACAGGGTAGTGTACTTTGACGAGGGTAAGTGAGGTGCCCATTGTCACTTCTGCGCATGTCTGCCCTTTTTTGTGACTGCGCATGCGTCAGAAATTTTTTAACAATATTTCTAAGTACAGAGTATGAAAAGTGCCTTTGACCTCAATCTTCAAACAGATGTAGAATGGATTTGAATAGAGAGATTTTCATAAAGTTAACTGTTCCTAAAAGATGGAAAGGCGATCTAAAGGATGAAAACTTATTGGTATCACTGAAGTGTACGACCGCACTTTCCGACCTCACTGAAGAAACGTTTGTGCGAGAGTAAAGCCTAACCCCGAAATTAACACCAACACCCAAACTACAAAAGATAAAGACTTGCGGTCTTCACCAGGGGCTTAATTGTCAAAAAGTACTACCCCTAACGGGGCCGATTTTTTAACATCAAGCCGAACGAAGCATAGAATCATGTTGAAATATTGAAAAGATCGACTATGAAAAGTACCAAAAACCATAACCTGACCCCCCATCCCTCCAAAACTTTGATTTTTGAGAAGTTCGTGAAAAAACTTAATACGAAAATCCAATCGGTTACCCTCCTAGACTTATCCTTTCCGAGATAAAGCTAGGCCTCCAAAACAACAATTTTAACACATTTGGGGTTTGGGTTAGGGTTAGTGTTTGGGTTAAGGTCAGGGTTAGGGTTAGGGTTAGGGTTAGGGTTAGGGTTAGGGTTAGGGTCATGGTTAGTGTTTGGGTTAGGGTCAGGGTTAGGGTTAGGGTAAGGGTCAGGGTTTGGGTCAGGGTTAGGGTCAGGGTTAGGGTTAGGGTACGGATTAGGGTCATGATTGGGACAGGGTAGTGTACTTTGACGAGGGTAAGTGAGGTGCCCATTGTCACTTCTGCGCATGTCTGCCCTTTTTTGTGACTGCGCATGCGTCAGAAATTTTTTAACAATATTTCTAAGTACAGAGTATGAAAAGTGCCTTTGACCTCAATCTTCAAACAGATGTAGAATGGATTTGAATAGAGAGATTTTCATAAAGTTAACTGTTCCTAAAAGATGGAAAGGCGATCTAAAGGATGAAAACTTATTGGTATCACTGAAGTGTACGACCGCACTTTCCGACCTCACTGAAGAAACGTTTGTGCGAGAGTAAAGCCTAACCCCGAAATTAACACCAACACCCAAACTACAAAAGATAAAGACTTGCGGTCTTCACCAGGGGCTTAATTGTCAAAAAGTACTACCCCTAACGGGGCCGATTTTTTAACATCAAGCCGAACGAAGCATAGAATCATGTTGAAATATTGAAAAGATCGACTATGAAAAGTACCAAAAACCATAACCTGACCCCCCATCCCTCCAAAACTTTGATTTTTGAGAAGTTCGTGAAAAAACTTAATACGAAAATCCAATCGGTTACCCTCCTAGACTTATCCTTTCCGAGATAAAGCTAGGCCTCCAAAACAACAATTTTAACACATTTGGGGTTTGGGTTAGGGTTAGTGTTTGGGTTAAGGTCAGGGTTAGGGTTAGGGTTAGGGTTAGGGTTAGGGTTAGGGTTAGGGTCATGGTTAGTGTTTGGGTTAGGGTCAGGGTTAGGGTTAGGGTAAGGGTCAGGGTTTGGGTCAGGGTTAGGGTCAGGGTTAGGGTTAGGGTACGGATTAGGGTCATGATTGGGACAGGGTAGTGTACTTTGACGAGGGTAAGTGAGGTGCCCATTGTCACTTCTGCGCATGTCTGCCCTTTTTTGTGACTGCGCATGCGTCAGAAATTTTTTAACAATATTTCTAAGTACAGAGTATGAAAAGTGCCTTTGACCTCAATCTTCAAACAGATGTAGAATGGATTTGAATAGAGAGATTTTCATAAAGTTAACTGTTCCTAAAAGATGGAAAGGCGATCTAAAGGATGAAAACTTATTGGTATCACTGAAGTGTACGACCGCACTTTCCGACCTCACTGAAGAAACGTTTGTGCGAGAGTAAAGCCTAACCCCGAAATTAACACCAACACCCAAACTACAAAAGATAAAGACTTGCGGTCTTCACCAGGGGCTTAATTGTCAAAAAGTACTACCCCTAACGGGGCCGATTTTTTAACATCAAGCCGAACGAAGCATAGAATCATGTTGAAATATTGAAAAGATCGACTATGAAAAGTA
>NW_027267068.1:17500-20000 GCF_963676685.1 Mytilus edulis
AAAAGATGGAAAGGCGATCTAGAGGATGAAAACGTATTGGTATCACTGAAGTGTACGGCCGCACTCTCCGACCTCACTGCATGATAATTGAAAGATTATTTTTTTTTTTTTTTTTTTTTCAAACATCATAACCGGACCCCCATCCATACACAACTCTTTCTTTTAAGAAGTTCGTGAAAAACTTAACACGAAACTGCAATAGGTTATCCTTCTACACTTACCCGTTCCGAGATAAAGTAAGGCCTCCAAATCAACAATTTTAACACATTTGGGATTTGGGTTAGGGTAAGTGTTTGACCCAAACCCTAACCCAAACACTAACCCTAACCCTAACCTTAACACTAACCCAAACCCTAACACTAACCCTAACCTAAACACTAACCCAAACCCTAACCCAAACACTAACACTAACCCTAACCTTAACACTAACCCAAACCCTAACACTAACCCTAACCTAAACACTAACCCAAACCCTAACACTAACCCTAACCTAAACACTAACCCAAACCCTAACCCAAACCCTAACACTAACCCTAACCTAAACACTAACCCAAACCCTAACACTAACCCTAACCTAAACACTAACCCAAACCCTAACACTAACCCTAACCCTAACCCTAACCCTAACCCTAAC
This sequence comes from Mytilus edulis, assembly GCF_963676685.1. Classification (NCBI taxonomy): domain Eukaryota; kingdom Metazoa; phylum Mollusca; class Bivalvia; order Mytilida; family Mytilidae; genus Mytilus; species Mytilus edulis. Next base: position 18,135 of record NW_027267068.1, read on the forward strand.
CCTAACCCTAACCCAAACCCTAACCCAAACACTAACACTAACCCTAACCTAAACCCTAACCCTAACCTAAACCCTATTTAAGGGTTTGGGTTAGGGTTTGGGTTAGGGTTAGGGTTTGGGTTAGGGTTAGGGTTAGGGTTAGGGTTAGGGTTAGGGTTAGGGTTAGGGTTAACCCTAATTAAGGGTTTGGGTTAGGGTTTGGGTCAGGGTTAGGGTTAGGTTTTGAGTAAGGGTCAAGGTCAGGGACATGGTAGTATACTTTGACGAGATTTGTGAGGTGCCCTTTTTCACTTCTGCGCATGTCTGCCCTTTTCTGTGACTGCGCATGCGTGAGAAGGGTTAGGGTTAGGGTTAGGGTTAGGGTTAGGGTTAGCGTTTAGGTTAGGGTTAGTGTTAGTGTTAGTGTTTGGGTTTGGGTTATTTAAAAATATTTCTAAGTACAGAGTATGAAAATTGCCTTCGACTTCAATCTTCAAACAGATGTAGAATGAATTTGAATAGAGATATCTTCTTAAAGTTAACTGTTCCTAAAAGATGGAAAGGCGATCTAGAGGATGAAAACGTATTGGTATCACTGAAGTGTACGGCCGCACTCTCCGACCTCACTGCATGATAATTGAAAGATTATTTTTTTTTTTTTTTTTTTTCAAACATCATAACCGGACCCCCATCCATACACAACTCTTTCTTTTAAGAAGTTCGTGAAAAACTTAACACGAAACTGCAATAGGTTATCCTTCTACACTTACCCGTTCCGAGATAAAGTAAGGCCTCCAAATCAACAATTTTAACACATTTGGGATTTGGGTTAGGGTAAGTGTTTGACCCAAACCCTAACCCAAACACTAACCCTAACCCTAACCTTAACACTAACCCAAACCCTAACACTAACCCTAACCTAAACACTAACCCAAACCCTAACCCAAACACTAACACTAACCCTAACCTTAACACTAACCCAAACCCTAACACTAACCCTAACCTAAACACTAACCCAAACCCTAACACTAACCCTAACCTAAACACTAACCCAAACCCTAACCCAAACCCTAACACTAACCCTAACCTAAACACTAACCCAAACCCTAACACTAACCCTAACCTAAACACTAACCCAAACCCTAACACTAACCCTAACCCTAACCCTAACCCTAACCCTAACCCTAACCCTAACCCAAACCCTAACCCAAACACTAACACTAACCCTAACCTAAACCCTAACCCTAACCTAAACCCTATTTAAGGGTTTGGGTTAGGGTTTGGGTTAGGGTTAGGGTTTGGGTTAGGGTTAGGGTTAGGGTTAGGGTTAGGGTTAGGGTTAGGGTTAGGGTTAACCCTAATTAAGGGTTTGGGTTAGGGTTTGGGTCAGGGTTAGGGTTAGGTTTTGAGTAAGGGTCAAGGTCAGGGACATGGTAGTATACTTTGACGAGATTTGTGAGGTGCCCTTTTTCACTTCTGCGCATGTCTGCCCTTTTCTGTGACTGCGCATGCGTGAGAAGGGTTAGGGTTAGGGTTAGGGTTAGGGTTAGGGTTAGCGTTTAGGTTAGGGTTAGTGTTAGTGTTAGTGTTTGGGTTTGGGTTATTTAAAAATATTTCTAAGTACAGAGTATGAAAATTGCCTTCGACTTCAATCTTCAAACAGATGTAGAATGAATTTGAATAGAGATATCTTCTTAAAGTTAACTGTTCCTAAAAGATGGAAAGGCGATCTAGAGGATGAAAACGTATTGGTATCACTGAAGTGTACGGCCGCACTCTCCGACCTCACTGCATGATAATTGAAAGATTATTTTTTTTTTTTTTTTTTTTCAAACATCATAACCGGACCCCCATCCATACACAACTCTTTCTTTTAAGAAGTTCGTG
>NW_027267068.1:27500-47235 GCF_963676685.1 Mytilus edulis
TGCCTTCGACTTCAATCTTCAAACAGATGTAGAATGAATTTGAATAGAGATATCTTCTTAAAGTTAACTGTTCCTAAAAGATGGAAAGGCGATCTAGAGGATGAAAACGTATTGGTATCACTGAAGTGTACGGCCGCACTCTCCGACCTCACTGCATGATAATTGAAAGATTATTTTTTTTTTTTTTTTTTTTTTTTTTTTCAAACCTCATAACCGGACCCCCATCCATACACAACTCTTTCTTTTAAGAAGTTCGTGAAAAACTTAACACGAAACTGCAATAGGTTATCCTTCTACACTTACCCGTTCCGAGATAAAGTAAGGCCTCCAAATCAACAATTTTAACACATTTGGGATTTGGGTTAGGGTAAGTGTTTGACCCAAACCCTAACCCAAACACTAACCCTAACCCTAACCTTAACACTAACCCAAACCCTAACACTAACCCTAACCTAAACACTAACCCAAACCCTAACCCAAACACTAACACTAACCCTAACCTTAACACTAACCCAAACCCTAACACTAACCCTAACCTAAACACTAACCCAAACCCTAACACTAACCCTAACCTAAACACTAACCCAAACCCTAACCCAAACCCTAACACTAACCCTAACCTAAACACTAACCCAAACCCTAACACTAACCCTAACCTAAACACTAACCCAAACCCTAACACTAACCCTAACCCTAACCCTAACCCTAATTAGGGTTAACCCTAACCCTAACCCTAACCCTAACCCTAACCCAAACCCTAACCCAAACACTAACACTAACCCTAACCTAAACCCTAACCCTAACCTAAACCCTATTTAAGGGTTTGGGTTAGGGTTTGGGTTAGGGTTAGGGTTTGGGTTAGGGTTAGGGTTAGGGTTAGGGTTAGGGTTAGGGTTAGGGTTAGGGTTAACCCTAATTAAGGGTTTGGGTTAGGGTTTGGGTCAGGGTTAGGGTTAGGTTTTGAGTAAGGGTCAAGGTCAGGGTTAGGGTTAGGGTTAGGGTTAGGGTTAGGGTTAGGGTTAGGGTTAGGGTTAGGGTTAGGGTAGTATACTTTGACGAGATTTGTGAGGTGCCCTTTTTCACTTCTGCGCATGTCTGCCCTTTTCTGTGACTGCGCATGCGTGAGAAGGGTTAGGGTTAGGGTTAGGGTTAGGGTTAGGGTTAGCGTTTAGGTTAGGGTTAGTGTTAGTGTTAGTGTTTGGGTTTGGGTTATTTAAAAATATTTCTAAGTACAGAGTATGAAAATTGCCTTCGACTTCAATCTTCAAACAGATGTAGAATGAATTTGAATAGAGATATCTTCTTAAAGTTAACTGTTCCTAAAAGATGGAAAGGCGATCTAGAGGATGAAAACGTATTGGTATCACTGAAGTGTACGGCCGCACTCTCCGACCTCACTGCATGATAATTGAAAGATTATTTTTTTTTTTTTTTTTTTTTTTTTTTCAAACCTCATAACCGGACCCCCATCCATACACAACTCTTTCTTTTAAGAAGTTCGTGAAAAACTTAACACGAAACTGCAATAGGTTATCCTTCTACACTTACCCGTTCCGAGATAAAGTAAGGCCTCCAAATCAACAATTTTAACACATTTGGGATTTGGGTTAGGGTAAGTGTTTGACCCAAACCCTAACCCAAACACTAACCCTAACCCTAACCTTAACACTAACCCAAACCCTAACACTAACCCTAACCTAAACACTAACCCAAACCCTAACCCAAACACTAACACTAACCCTAACCTTAACACTAACCCAAACCCTAACACTAACCCTAACCTAAACACTAACCCAAACCCTAACACTAACCCTAACCTAAACACTAACCCAAACCCTAACCCAAACCCTAACACTAACCCTAACCTAAACACTAACCCAAACCCTAACACTAACCCTAACCTAAACACTAACCCAAACCCTAACACTAACCCTAACCCTAACCCTAACCCTAATTAGGGTTAACCCTAACCCTAACCCTAACCCTAACCCTAACCCAAACCCTAACCCAAACACTAACACTAACCCTAACCTAAACCCTAACCCTAACCTAAACCCTATTTAAGGGTTTGGGTTAGGGTTTGGGTTAGGGTTAGGGTTTGGGTTAGGGTTAGGGTTAGGGTTAGGGTTAGGGTTAGGGTTAGGGTTAGGGTTAACCCTAATTAAGGGTTTGGGTTAGGGTTTGGGTCAGGGTTAGGGTTAGGTTTTGAGTAAGGGTCAAGGTCAGGGACATGGTAGTATACTTTGACGAGATTTGTGAGGTGCCCTTTTTCACTTCTGCGCATGTCTGCCCTTTTCTGTGACTGCGCATGCGTGAGAAGGGTTAGGGTTAGGGTTAGGGTTAGGGTTAGGGTTAGCGTTTAGGTTAGGGTTAGTGTTAGTGTTAGTGTTTGGGTTTGGGTTATTTAAAAATATTTCTAAGTACAGAGTATGAAAATTGCCTTCGACTTCAATCTTCAAACAGATGTAGAATGAATTTGAATAGAGATATCTTCTTAAAGTTAACTGTTCCTAAAAGATGGAAAGGCGATCTAGAGGATGAAAACGTATTGGTATCACTGAAGTGTACGGCCGCACTCTCCGACCTCACTGCATGATAATTGAAAGATTATTTTTTTTTTTTTTTTTTTTTTTTTTTTCAAACCTCATAACCGGACCCCCATCCATACACAACTCTTTCTTTTAAGAAGTTCGTGAAAAACTTAACACGAAACTGCAATAGGTTATCCTTCTACACTTACCCGTTCCGAGATAAAGTAAGGCCTCCAAATCAACAATTTTAACACATTTGGGATTTGGGTTAGGGTAAGTGTTTGACCCAAACCCTAACCCAAACACTAACCCTAACCCTAACCTTAACACTAACCCAAACCCTAACACTAACCCTAACCTAAACACTAACCCAAACCCTAACCCAAACACTAACACTAACCCTAACCTTAACACTAACCCAAACCCTAACACTAACCCTAACCTAAACACTAACCCAAACCCTAACACTAACCCTAACCTAAACACTAACCCAAACCCTAACCCAAACCCTAACACTAACCCTAACCTAAACACTAACCCAAACCCTAACACTAACCCTAACCTAAACACTAACCCAAACCCTAACACTAACCCTAACCCTAACCCTAACCCTAATTAGGGTTAACCCTAACCCTAACCCTAACCCTAACCCTAACCCAAACCCTAACCCAAACACTAACACTAACCCTAACCTAAACCCTAACCCTAACCTAAACCCTATTTAAGGGTTTGGGTTAGGGTTTGGGTTAGGGTTAGGGTTTGGGTTAGGGTTAGGGTTAGGGTTAGGGTTAGGGTTAGGGTTAGGGTTAGGGTTAACCCTAATTAAGGGTTTGGGTTAGGGTTTGGGTCAGGGTTAGGGTTAGGTTTTGAGTAAGGGTCAAGGTCAGGGACATGGTAGTATACTTTGACGAGATTTGTGAGGTGCCCTTTTTCACTTCTGCGCATGTCTGCCCTTTTCTGTGACTGCGCATGCGTGAGAAGGGTTAGGGTTAGGGTTAGGGTTAGGGTTAGGGTTAGCGTTTAGGTTAGGGTTAGTGTTAGTGTTAGTGTTTGGGTTTGGGTTATTTAAAAATATTTCTAAGTACAGAGTATGAAAATTGCCTTCGACTTCAATCTTCAAACAGATGTAGAATGAATTTGAATAGAGATATCTTCTTAAAGTTAACTGTTCCTAAAAGATGGAAAGGCGATCTAGAGGATGAAAACGTATTGGTATCACTGAAGTGTACGGCCGCACTCTCCGACCTCACTGCATGATAATTGAAAGATTATTTTTTTTTTTTTTTTTTTTTTTTTTTCAAACCTCATAACCGGACCCCCATCCATACACAACTCTTTCTTTTAAGAAGTTCGTGAAAAACTTAACACGAAACTGCAATAGGTTATCCTTCTACACTTACCCGTTCCGAGATAAAGTAAGGCCTCCAAATCAACAATTTTAACACATTTGGGATTTGGGTTAGGGTAAGTGTTTGACCCAAACCCTAACCCAAACACTAACCCTAACCCTAACCTTAACACTAACCCAAACCCTAACACTAACCCTAACCTAAACACTAACCCAAACCCTAACCCAAACACTAACACTAACCCTAACCTTAACACTAACCCAAACCCTAACACTAACCCTAACCTAAACACTAACCCAAACCCTAACACTAACCCTAACCTAAACACTAACCCAAACCCTAACCCAAACCCTAACACTAACCCTAACCTAAACACTAACCCAAACCCTAACACTAACCCTAACCTAAACACTAACCCAAACCCTAACACTAACCCTAACCCTAACCCTAACCCTAATTAGGGTTAACCCTAACCCTAACCCTAACCCTAACCCTAACCCAAACCCTAACCCAAACACTAACACTAACCCTAACCTAAACCCTAACCCTAACCTAAACCCTATTTAAGGGTTTGGGTTAGGGTTTGGGTTAGGGTTAGGGTTTGGGTTAGGGTTAGGGTTAGGGTTAGGGTTAGGGTTAGGGTTAGGGTTAGGGTTAACCCTAATTAAGGGTTTGGGTTAGGGTTTGGGTCAGGGTTAGGGTTAGGTTTTGAGTAAGGGTCAAGGTCAGGGACATGGTAGTATACTTTGACGAGATTTGTGAGGTGCCCTTTTTCACTTCTGCGCATGTCTGCCCTTTTCTGTGACTGCGCATGCGTGAGAAGGGTTAGGGTTAGGGTTAGGGTTAGGGTTAGGGTTAGCGTTTAGGTTAGGGTTAGTGTTAGTGTTAGTGTTTGGGTTTGGGTTATTTAAAAATATTTCTAAGTACAGAGTATGAAAATTGCCTTCGACTTCAATCTTCAAACAGATGTAGAATGAATTTGAATAGAGATATCTTCTTAAAGTTAACTGTTCCTAAAAGATGGAAAGGCGATCTAGAGGATGAAAACGTATTGGTATCACTGAAGTGTACGGCCGCACTCTCCGACCTCACTGCATGATAATTGAAAGATTATTTTTTTTTTTTTTTTTTTTTTTTTTTTCAAACCTCATAACCGGACCCCCATCCATACACAACTCTTTCTTTTAAGAAGTTCGTGAAAAACTTAACACGAAACTGCAATAGGTTATCCTTCTACACTTACCCGTTCCGAGATAAAGTAAGGCCTCCAAATCAACAATTTTAACACATTTGGGATTTGGGTTAGGGTAAGTGTTTGACCCAAACCCTAACCCAAACACTAACCCTAACCCTAACCTTAACACTAACCCAAACCCTAACACTAACCCTAACCTAAACACTAACCCAAACCCTAACCCAAACACTAACACTAACCCTAACCTTAACACTAACCCAAACCCTAACACTAACCCTAACCTAAACACTAACCCAAACCCTAACACTAACCCTAACCTAAACACTAACCCAAACCCTAACCCAAACCCTAACACTAACCCTAACCTAAACACTAACCCAAACCCTAACACTAACCCTAACCTAAACACTAACCCAAACCCTAACACTAACCCTAACCCTAACCCTAACCCTAATTAGGGTTAACCCTAACCCTAACCCTAACCCTAACCCTAACCCAAACCCTAACCCAAACACTAACACTAACCCTAACCTAAACCCTAACCCTAACCTAAACCCTATTTAAGGGTTTGGGTTAGGGTTTGGGTTAGGGTTAGGGTTTGGGTTAGGGTTAGGGTTAGGGTTAGGGTTAGGGTTAGGGTTAGGGTTAGGGTTAACCCTAATTAAGGGTTTGGGTTAGGGTTTGGGTCAGGGTTAGGGTTAGGTTTTGAGTAAGGGTCAAGGTCAGGGACATGGTAGTATACTTTGACGAGATTTGTGAGGTGCCCTTTTTCACTTCTGCGCATGTCTGCCCTTTTCTGTGACTGCGCATGCGTGAGAAGGGTTAGGGTTAGGGTTAGGGTTAGGGTTAGGGTTAGCGTTTAGGTTAGGGTTAGTGTTAGTGTTAGTGTTTGGGTTTGGGTTATTTAAAAATATTTCTAAGTACAGAGTATGAAAATTGCCTTCGACTTCAATCTTCAAACAGATGTAGAATGAATTTGAATAGAGATATCTTCTTAAAGTTAACTGTTCCTAAAAGATGGAAAGGCGATCTAGAGGATGAAAACGTATTGGTATCACTGAAGTGTACGGCCGCACTCTCCGACCTCACTGCATGATAATTGAAAGATTATTTTTTTTTTTTTTTTTTTTTTTTTTTTCAAACCTCATAACCGGACCCCCATCCATACACAACTCTTTCTTTTAAGAAGTTCGTGAAAAACTTAACACGAAACTGCAATAGGTTATCCTTCTACACTTACCCGTTCCGAGATAAAGTAAGGCCTCCAAATCAACAATTTTAACACATTTGGGATTTGGGTTAGGGTAAGTGTTTGACCCAAACCCTAACCCAAACACTAACCCTAACCCTAACCTTAACACTAACCCAAACCCTAACACTAACCCTAACCTAAACACTAACCCAAACCCTAACCCAAACACTAACACTAACCCTAACCTTAACACTAACCCAAACCCTAACACTAACCCTAACCTAAACACTAACCCAAACCCTAACACTAACCCTAACCTAAACACTAACCCAAACCCTAACCCAAACCCTAACACTAACCCTAACCTAAACACTAACCCAAACCCTAACACTAACCCTAACCTAAACACTAACCCAAACCCTAACACTAACCCTAACCCTAACCCTAACCCTAATTAGGGTTAACCCTAACCCTAACCCTAACCCTAACCCTAACCCAAACCCTAACCCAAACACTAACACTAACCCTAACCTAAACCCTAACCCTAACCTAAACCCTATTTAAGGGTTTGGGTTAGGGTTTGGGTTAGGGTTAGGGTTTGGGTTAGGGTTAGGGTTAGGGTTAGGGTTAGGGTTAGGGTTAGGGTTAGGGTTAACCCTAATTAAGGGTTTGGGTTAGGGTTTGGGTCAGGGTTAGGGTTAGGTTTTGAGTAAGGGTCAAGGTCAGGGTTAGGGTTAGGGTTAGGGTTAGGGTTAGGGTTAGGGTTAGGGTTAGGGTTAGGGTTAGGGTAGTATACTTTGACGAGATTTGTGAGGTGCCCTTTTTCACTTCTGCGCATGTCTGCCCTTTTCTGTGACTGCGCATGCGTGAGAAGGGTTAGGGTTAGGGTTAGGGTTAGGGTTAGGGTTAGCGTTTAGGTTAGGGTTAGTGTTAGTGTTAGTGTTTGGGTTTGGGTTATTTAAAAATATTTCTAAGTACAGAGTATGAAAATTGCCTTAGGGTTAGGGTTAGGGTTAGGGTTAGGGTTAGGGTTAGGGTTAGGGTTAGGGTTAGGGTTAGGGTTAGGGTTAGGGTTAGGGTTAGGGTTAGGGTTAGGGTTAGGGTTAGGGTTAGGGTTAGGGTTAGGGTTAGGGTTAGGGTTAGGGTTAGGGTTAGGGTTAGGGTTAGGGTTAGGGTTAGGGTTAGGGTTAGGGTTAGGGTTAGGGTTAGGGTTAGGGTTAGGGTTAGGGTTAGGGTTAGGGTTAGGGTTAGGGTTAGGGTTAGGGTTAGGGTTAGGGTTAGGGTTAGGGTTAGGGTTAGGGTTAGGGTTAGGGTTAGGGTTAGGGTTAGGGTTAGGGTTAGGGTTAGGGTTAGGGTTAGGGTTAGGGTTAGGGTTAGGGTTAGGGTTAGGGTTAGGGTTAGGGTTAGGGTTAGGGTTAGGGTTAGGGTTAGGGTTAGGGTTAGGGTTAGGGTTAGGGTTAGGGTTAGGGTTAGGGTTAGGGTTAGGGTTAGGGTTAGGGTTAGGGTTAGGGTTAGGGTAGTATACTTTGACGAGATTTGTGAGGTGCCCTTTTTCACTTCTGCGCATGTCTGCCCTTTTCTGTGACTGCGCATGCGTGAGAAGGGTTAGGGTTAGGGTTAGGGTTAGGGTTAGGGTTAGCGTTTAGGTTAGGGTTAGTGTTAGTGTTAGTGTTTGGGTTTGGGTTATTTAAAAATATTTCTAAGTACAGAGTATGAAAATTGCCTTCGACTTCAATCTTCAAACAGATGTAGAATGAATTTGAATAGAGATATCTTCTTAAAGTTAACTGTTCCTAAAAGATGGAAAGGCGATCTAGAGGATGAAAACGTATTGGTATCACTGAAGTGTACGGCCGCACTCTCCGACCTCACTGCATGATAATTGAAAGATTATTTTTTTTTTTTTTTTTTTTTTTTTTTTCAAACCTCATAACCGGACCCCCATCCATACACAACTCTTTCTTTTAAGAAGTTCGTGAAAAACTTAACACGAAACTGCAATAGGTTATCCTTCTACACTTACCCGTTCCGAGATAAAGTAAGGCCTCCAAATCAACAATTTTAACACATTTGGGATTTGGGTTAGGGTAAGTGTTTGACCCAAACCCTAACCCAAACACTAACCCTAACCCTAACCTTAACACTAACCCAAACCCTAACACTAACCCTAACCTAAACACTAACCCAAACCCTAACCCAAACACTAACACTAACCCTAACCTTAACACTAACCCAAACCCTAACACTAACCCTAACCTAAACACTAACCCAAACCCTAACACTAACCCTAACCTAAACACTAACCCAAACCCTAACCCAAACCCTAACACTAACCCTAACCTAAACACTAACCCAAACCCTAACACTAACCCTAACCTAAACACTAACCCAAACCCTAACACTAACCCTAACCCTAACCCTAACCCTAATTAGGGTTAACCCTAACCCTAACCCTAACCCTAACCCTAACCCAAACCCTAACCCAAACACTAACACTAACCCTAACCTAAACCCTAACCCTAACCTAAACCCTATTTAAGGGTTTGGGTTAGGGTTTGGGTTAGGGTTAGGGTTTGGGTTAGGGTTAGGGTTAGGGTTAGGGTTAGGGTTAGGGTTAGGGTTAGGGTTAACCCTAATTAAGGGTTTGGGTTAGGGTTTGGGTCAGGGTTAGGGTTAGGTTTTGAGTAAGGGTCAAGGTCAGGGTTAGGGTTAGGGTTAGGGTTAGGGTTAGGGTTAGGGTTAGGGTTAGGGTTAGGGTTAGGGTAGTATACTTTGACGAGATTTGTGAGGTGCCCTTTTTCACTTCTGCGCATGTCTGCCCTTTTCTGTGACTGCGCATGCGTGAGAAGGGTTAGGGTTAGGGTTAGGGTTAGGGTTAGGGTTAGCGTTTAGGTTAGGGTTAGTGTTAGTGTTAGTGTTTGGGTTTGGGTTATTTAAAAATATTTCTAAGTACAGAGTATGAAAATTGCCTTCGACTTCAATCTTCAAACAGATGTAGAATGAATTTGAATAGAGATATCTTCTTAAAGTTAACTGTTCCTAAAAGATGGAAAGGCGATCTAGAGGATGAAAACGTATTGGTATCACTGAAGTGTACGGCCGCACTCTCCGACCTCACTGCATGATAATTGAAAGATTATTTTTTTTTTTTTTTTTTTTTTTTTTTTCAAACCTCATAACCGGACCCCCATCCATACACAACTCTTTCTTTTAAGAAGTTCGTGAAAAACTTAACACGAAACTGCAATAGGTTATCCTTCTACACTTACCCGTTCCGAGATAAAGTAAGGCCTCCAAATCAACAATTTTAACACATTTGGGATTTGGGTTAGGGTAAGTGTTTGACCCAAACCCTAACCCAAACACTAACCCTAACCCTAACCTTAACACTAACCCAAACCCTAACACTAACCCTAACCTAAACACTAACCCAAACCCTAACCCAAACACTAACACTAACCCTAACCTTAACACTAACCCAAACCCTAACACTAACCCTAACCTAAACACTAACCCAAACCCTAACACTAACCCTAACCTAAACACTAACCCAAACCCTAACCCAAACCCTAACACTAACCCTAACCTAAACACTAACCCAAACCCTAACACTAACCCTAACCTAAACACTAACCCAAACCCTAACACTAACCCTAACCCTAACCCTAACCCTAATTAGGGTTAACCCTAACCCTAACCCTAACCCTAACCCTAACCCAAACCCTAACCCAAACACTAACACTAACCCTAACCTAAACCCTAACCCTAACCTAAACCCTATTTAAGGGTTTGGGTTAGGGTTTGGGTTAGGGTTAGGGTTTGGGTTAGGGTTAGGGTTAGGGTTAGGGTTAGGGTTAGGGTTAGGGTTAGGGTTAACCCTAATTAAGGGTTTGGGTTAGGGTTTGGGTCAGGGTTAGGGTTAGGTTTTGAGTAAGGGTCAAGGTCAGGGACATGGTAGTATACTTTGACGAGATTTGTGAGGTGCCCTTTTTCACTTCTGCGCATGTCTGCCCTTTTCTGTGACTGCGCATGCGTGAGAAGGGTTAGGGTTAGGGTTAGGGTTAGGGTTAGGGTTAGCGTTTAGGTTAGGGTTAGTGTTAGTGTTAGTGTTTGGGTTTGGGTTATTTAAAAATATTTCTAAGTACAGAGTATGAAAATTGCCTTCGACTTCAATCTTCAAACAGATGTAGAATGAATTTGAATAGAGATATCTTCTTAAAGTTAACTGTTCCTAAAAGATGGAAAGGCGATCTAGAGGATGAAAACGTATTGGTATCACTGAAGTGTACGGCCGCACTCTCCGACCTCACTGCATGATAATTGAAAGATTATTTTTTTTTTTTTTTTTTTTTTTTTTTTCAAACCTCATAACCGGACCCCCATCCATACACAACTCTTTCTTTTAAGAAGTTCGTGAAAAACTTAACACGAAACTGCAATAGGTTATCCTTCTACACTTACCCGTTCCGAGATAAAGTAAGGCCTCCAAATCAACAATTTTAACACATTTGGGATTTGGGTTAGGGTAAGTGTTTGACCCAAACCCTAACCCAAACACTAACCCTAACCCTAACCTTAACACTAACCCAAACCCTAACACTAACCCTAACCTAAACACTAACCCAAACCCTAACCCAAACACTAACACTAACCCTAACCTTAACACTAACCCAAACCCTAACACTAACCCTAACCTAAACACTAACCCAAACCCTAACACTAACCCTAACCTAAACACTAACCCAAACCCTAACCCAAACCCTAACACTAACCCTAACCTAAACACTAACCCAAACCCTAACACTAACCCTAACCTAAACACTAACCCAAACCCTAACACTAACCCTAACCCTAACCCTAACCCTAATTAGGGTTAACCCTAACCCTAACCCTAACCCTAACCCTAACCCAAACCCTAACCCAAACACTAACACTAACCCTAACCTAAACCCTAACCCTAACCTAAACCCTATTTAAGGGTTTGGGTTAGGGTTTGGGTTAGGGTTAGGGTTTGGGTTAGGGTTAGGGTTAGGGTTAGGGTTAGGGTTAGGGTTAGGGTTAGGGTTAACCCTAATTAAGGGTTTGGGTTAGGGTTTGGGTCAGGGTTAGGGTTAGGTTTTGAGTAAGGGTCAAGGTCAGGGACATGGTAGTATACTTTGACGAGATTTGTGAGGTGCCCTTTTTCACTTCTGCGCATGTCTGCCCTTTTCTGTGACTGCGCATGCGTGAGAAGGGTTAGGGTTAGGGTTAGGGTTAGGGTTAGGGTTAGCGTTTAGGTTAGGGTTAGTGTTAGTGTTAGTGTTTGGGTTTGGGTTATTTAAAAATATTTCTAAGTACAGAGTATGAAAATTGCCTTCGACTTCAATCTTCAAACAGATGTAGAATGAATTTGAATAGAGATATCTTCTTAAAGTTAACTGTTCCTAAAAGATGGAAAGGCGATCTAGAGGATGAAAACGTATTGGTATCACTGAAGTGTACGGCCGCACTCTCCGACCTCACTGCATGATAATTGAAAGATTATTTTTTTTTTTTTTTTTTTTTTTTTTTTCAAACCTCATAACCGGACCCCCATCCATACACAACTCTTTCTTTTAAGAAGTTCGTGAAAAACTTAACACGAAACTGCAATAGGTTATCCTTCTACACTTACCCGTTCCGAGATAAAGTAAGGCCTCCAAATCAACAATTTTAACACATTTGGGATTTGGGTTAGGGTAAGTGTTTGACCCAAACCCTAACCCAAACACTAACCCTAACCCTAACCTTAACACTAACCCAAACCCTAACACTAACCCTAACCTAAACACTAACCCAAACCCTAACCCAAACACTAACACTAACCCTAACCTTAACACTAACCCAAACCCTAACACTAACCCTAACCTAAACACTAACCCAAACCCTAACACTAACCCTAACCTAAACACTAACCCAAACCCTAACCCAAACCCTAACACTAACCCTAACCTAAACACTAACCCAAACCCTAACACTAACCCTAACCTAAACACTAACCCAAACCCTAACACTAACCCTAACCCTAACCCTAACCCTAATTAGGGTTAACCCTAACCCTAACCCTAACCCTAACCCTAACCCAAACCCTAACCCAAACACTAACACTAACCCTAACCTAAACCCTAACCCTAACCTAAACCCTATTTAAGGGTTTGGGTTAGGGTTTGGGTTAGGGTTAGGGTTTGGGTTAGGGTTAGGGTTAGGGTTAGGGTTAGGGTTAGGGTTAGGGTTAGGGTTAACCCTAATTAAGGGTTTGGGTTAGGGTTTGGGTCAGGGTTAGGGTTAGGTTTTGAGTAAGGGTCAAGGTCAGGGACATGGTAGTATACTTTGACGAGATTTGTGAGGTGCCCTTTTTCACTTCTGCGCATGTCTGCCCTTTTCTGTGACTGCGCATGCGTGAGAAGGGTTAGGGTTAGGGTTAGGGTTAGGGTTAGGGTTAGCGTTTAGGTTAGGGTTAGTGTTAGTGTTAGTGTTTGGGTTTGGGTTATTTAAAAATATTTCTAAGTACAGAGTATGAAAATTGCCTTCGACTTCAATCTTCAAACAGATGTAGAATGAATTTGAATAGAGATATCTTCTTAAAGTTAACTGTTCCTAAAAGATGGAAAGGCGATCTAGAGGATGAAAACGTATTGGTATCACTGAAGTGTACGGCCGCACTCTCCGACCTCACTGCATGATAATTGAAAGATTATTTTTTTTTTTTTTTTTTTTTTTTTTTCAAACCTCATAACCGGACCCCCATCCATACACAACTCTTTCTTTTAAGAAGTTCGTGAAAAACTTAACACGAAACTGCAATAGGTTATCCTTCTACACTTACCCGTTCCGAGATAAAGTAAGGCCTCCAAATCAACAATTTTAACACATTTGGGATTTGGGTTAGGGTAAGTGTTTGACCCAAACCCTAACCCAAACACTAACCCTAACCCTAACCTTAACACTAACCCAAACCCTAACACTAACCCTAACCTAAACACTAACCCAAACCCTAACCCAAACACTAACACTAACCCTAACCTTAACACTAACCCAAACCCTAACACTAACCCTAACCTAAACACTAACCCAAACCCTAACACTAACCCTAACCTAAACACTAACCCAAACCCTAACCCAAACCCTAACACTAACCCTAACCTAAACACTAACCCAAACCCTAACACTAACCCTAACCTAAACACTAACCCAAACCCTAACACTAACCCTAACCCTAACCCTAACCCTAATTAGGGTTAACCCTAACCCTAACCCTAAC
Organism: Mytilus edulis; assembly: GCF_963676685.1. Taxonomy (NCBI): domain Eukaryota; kingdom Metazoa; phylum Mollusca; class Bivalvia; order Mytilida; family Mytilidae; genus Mytilus; species Mytilus edulis. The sequence goes on from NW_027267068.1 coordinate 41,047, forward strand.
CCTAACCCTAACCCAAACCCTAACCCAAACACTAACACTAACCCTAACCTAAACCCTAACCCTAACCTAAACCCTATTTAAGGGTTTGGGTTAGGGTTTGGGTTAGGGTTAGGGTTTGGGTTAGGGTTAGGGTTAGGGTTAGGGTTAGGGTTAGGGTTAGGGTTAGGGTTAACCCTAATTAAGGGTTTGGGTTAGGGTTTGGGTCAGGGTTAGGGTTAGGTTTTGAGTAAGGGTCAAGGTCAGGGACATGGTAGTATACTTTGACGAGATTTGTGAGGTGCCCTTTTTCACTTCTGCGCATGTCTGCCCTTTTCTGTGACTGCGCATGCGTGAGAAGGGTTAGGGTTAGGGTTAGGGTTAGGGTTAGGGTTAGCGTTTAGGTTAGGGTTAGTGTTAGTGTTAGTGTTTGGGTTTGGGTTATTTAAAAATATTTCTAAGTACAGAGTATGAAAATTGCCTTCGACTTCAATCTTCAAACAGATGTAGAATGAATTTGAATAGAGATATCTTCTTAAAGTTAACTGTTCCTAAAAGATGGAAAGGCGATCTAGAGGATGAAAACGTATTGGTATCACTGAAGTGTACGGCCGCACTCTCCGACCTCACTGCATGATAATTGAAAGATTATTTTTTTTTTTTTTTTTTTTTTTTTTTTCAAACCTCATAACCGGACCCCCATCCATACACAACTCTTTCTTTTAAGAAGTTCGTGAAAAACTTAACACGAAACTGCAATAGGTTATCCTTCTACACTTACCCGTTCCGAGATAAAGTAAGGCCTCCAAATCAACAATTTTAACACATTTGGGATTTGGGTTAGGGTAAGTGTTTGACCCAAACCCTAACCCAAACACTAACCCTAACCCTAACCTTAACACTAACCCAAACCCTAACACTAACCCTAACCTAAACACTAACCCAAACCCTAACCCAAACACTAACACTAACCCTAACCTTAACACTAACCCAAACCCTAACACTAACCCTAACCTAAACACTAACCCAAACCCTAACACTAACCCTAACCTAAACACTAACCCAAACCCTAACCCAAACCCTAACACTAACCCTAACCTAAACACTAACCCAAACCCTAACACTAACCCTAACCTAAACACTAACCCAAACCCTAACACTAACCCTAACCCTAACCCTAACCCTAATTAGGGTTAACCCTAACCCTAACCCTAACCCTAACCCTAACCCAAACCCTAACCCAAACACTAACACTAACCCTAACCTAAACCCTAACCCTAACCTAAACCCTATTTAAGGGTTTGGGTTAGGGTTTGGGTTAGGGTTAGGGTTTGGGTTAGGGTTAGGGTTAGGGTTAGGGTTAGGGTTAGGGTTAGGGTTAGGGTTAACCCTAATTAAGGGTTTGGGTTAGGGTTTGGGTCAGGGTTAGGGTTAGGTTTTGAGTAAGGGTCAAGGTCAGGGACATGGTAGTATACTTTGACGAGATTTGTGAGGTGCCCTTTTTCACTTCTGCGCATGTCTGCCCTTTTCTGTGACTGCGCATGCGTGAGAAGGGTTAGGGTTAGGGTTAGGGTTAGGGTTAGGGTTAGCGTTTAGGTTAGGGTTAGTGTTAGTGTTAGTGTTTGGGTTTGGGTTATTTAAAAATATTTCTAAGTACAGAGTATGAAAATTGCCTTCGACTTCAATCTTCAAACAGATGTAGAATGAATTTGAATAGAGATATCTTCTTAAAGTTAACTGTTCCTAAAAGATGGAAAGGCGATCTAGAGGATGAAAACGTATTGGTATCACTGAAGTGTACGGCCGCACTCTCCGACCTCACTGCATGATAATTGAAAGATTATTTTTTTTTTTTTTTTTTTTTTTTTTTCAAACCTCATAACCGGACCCCCATCCATACACAACTCTTTCTTTTAAGAAGTTCGTGAAAAACTTAACACGAAACTGCAATAGGTTATCCTTCTACACTTACCCGTTCCGAGATAAAGTAAGGCCTCCAAATCAACAATTTTAACACATTTGGGATTTGGGTTAGGGTAAGTGTTTGACCCAAACCCTAACCCAAACACTAACCCTAACCCTAACCTTAACACTAACCCAAACCCTAACACTAACCCTAACCTAAACACTAACCCAAACCCTAACCCAAACACTAACACTAACCCTAACCTTAACACTAACCCAAACCCTAACACTAACCCTAACCTAAACACTAACCCAAACCCTAACACTAACCCTAACCTAAACACTAACCCAAACCCTAACCCAAACCCTAACACTAACCCTAACCTAAACACTAACCCAAACCCTAACACTAACCCTAACCTAAACACTAACCCAAACCCTAACACTAACCCTAACCCTAACCCTAACCCTAATTAGGGTTAACCCTAACCCTAACCCTAACCCTAACCCTAACCCAAACCCTAACCCAAACACTAACACTAACCCTAACCTAAACCCTAACCCTAACCTAAACCCTATTTAAGGGTTTGGGTTAGGGTTTGGGTTAGGGTTAGGGTTTGGGTTAGGGTTAGGGTTAGGGTTAGGGTTAGGGTTAGGGTTAGGGTTAGGGTTAACCCTAATTAAGGGTTTGGGTTAGGGTTTGGGTCAGGGTTAGGGTTAGGTTTTGAGTAAGGGTCAAGGTCAGGGACATGGTAGTATACTTTGACGAGATTTGTGAGGTGCCCTTTTTCACTTCTGCGCATGTCTGCCCTTTTCTGTGACTGCGCATGCGTGAGAAGGGTTAGGGTTAGGGTTAGGGTTAGGGTTAGGGTTAGCGTTTAGGTTAGGGTTAGTGTTAGTGTTAGTGTTTGGGTTTGGGTTATTTAAAAATATTTCTAAGTACAGAGTATGAAAATTGCCTTCGACTTCAATCTTCAAACAGATGTAGAATGAATTTGAATAGAGATATCTTCTTAAAGTTAACTGTTCCTAAAAGATGGAAAGGCGATCTAGAGGATGAAAACGTATTGGTATCACTGAAGTGTACGGCCGCACTCTCCGACCTCACTGCATGATAATTGAAAGATTATTTTTTTTTTTTTTTTTTTTTTTTTTTTCAAACCTCATAACCGGACCCCCATCCATACACAACTCTTTCTTTTAAGAAGTTCGTGAAAAACTTAACACGAAACTGCAATAGGTTATCCTTCTACACTTACCCGTTCCGAGATAAAGTAAGGCCTCCAAATCAACAATTTTAACACATTTGGGATTTGGGTTAGGGTAAGTGTTTGACCCAAACCCTAACCCAAACACTAACCCTAACCCTAACCTTAACACTAACCCAAACCCTAACACTAACCCTAACCTAAACACTAACCCAAACCCTAACCCAAACACTAACACTAACCCTAACCTTAACACTAACCCAAACCCTAACACTAACCCTAACCTAAACACTAACCCAAACCCTAACACTAACCCTAACCTAAACACTAACCCAAACCCTAACCCAAACCCTAACACTAACCCTAACCTAAACACTAACCCAAACCCTAACACTAACCCTAACCTAAACACTAACCCAAACCCTAACACTAACCCTAACCCTAACCCTAACCCTAATTAGGGTTAACCCTAACCCTAACCCTAACCCTAACCCTAACCCAAACCCTAACCCAAACACTAACACTAACCCTAACCTAAACCCTAACCCTAACCTAAACCCTATTTAAGGGTTTGGGTTAGGGTTTGGGTTAGGGTTAGGGTTTGGGTTAGGGTTAGGGTTAGGGTTAGGGTTAGGGTTAGGGTTAGGGTTAGGGTTAACCCTAATTAAGGGTTTGGGTTAGGGTTTGGGTCAGGGTTAGGGTTAGGTTTTGAGTAAGGGTCAAGGTCAGGGACATGGTAGTATACTTTGACGAGATTTGTGAGGTGCCCTTTTTCACTTCTGCGCATGTCTGCCCTTTTCTGTGACTGCGCATGCGTGAGAAGGGTTAGGGTTAGGGTTAGGGTTAGGGTTAGGGTTAGCGTTTAGGTTAGGGTTAGTGTTAGTGTTAGTGTTTGGGTTTGGGTTATTTAAAAATATTTCTAAGTACAGAGTATGAAAATTGCCTTCGACTTCAATCTTCAAACAGATGTAGAATGAATTTGAATAGAGATATCTTCTTAAAGTTAACTGTTCCTAAAAGATGGAAAGGCGATCTAGAGGATGAAAACGTATTGGTATCACTGAAGTGTACGGCCGCACTCTCCGACCTCACTGCATGATAATTGAAAGATTATTTTTTTTTTTTTTTTTTTTTTTTTTTTCAAACCTCATAACCGGACCCCCATCCATACACAACTCTTTCTTTTAAGAAGTTCGTGAAAAACTTAACACGAAACTGCAATAGGTTATCCTTCTACACTTACCCGTTCCGAGATAAAGTAAGGCCTCCAAATCAACAATTTTAACACATTTGGGATTTGGGTTAGGGTAAGTGTTTGACCCAAACCCTAACCCAAACACTAACCCTAACCCTAACCTTAACACTAACCCAAACCCTAACACTAACCCTAACCTAAACACTAACCCAAACCCTAACCCAAACACTAACACTAACCCTAACCTTAACACTAACCCAAACCCTAACACTAACCCTAACCTAAACACTAACCCAAACCCTAACACTAACCCTAACCTAAACACTAACCCAAACCCTAACCCAAACCCTAACACTAACCCTAACCTAAACACTAACCCAAACCCTAACACTAACCCTAACCTAAACACTAACCCAAACCCTAACACTAACCCTAACCCTAACCCTAACCCTAATTAGGGTTAACCCTAACCCTAACCCTAACCCTAACCCTAACCCAAACCCTAACCCAAACACTAACACTAACCCTAACCTAAACCCTAACCCTAACCTAAACCCTATTTAAGGGTTTGGGTTAGGGTTTGGGTTAGGGTTAGGGTTTGGGTTAGGGTTAGGGTTAGGGTTAGGGTTAGGGTTAGGGTTAGGGTTAGGGTTAACCCTAATTAAGGGTTTGGGTTAGGGTTTGGGTCAGGGTTAGGGTTAGGTTTTGAGTAAGGGTCAAGGTCAGGGACATGGTAGTATACTTTGACGAGATTTGTGAGGTGCCCTTTTTCACTTCTGCGCATGTCTGCCCTTTTCTGTGACTGCGCATGCGTGAGAAGGGTTAGGGTTAGGGTTAGGGTTAGGGTTAGGGTTAGCGTTTAGGTTAGGGTTAGTGTTAGTGTTAGTGTTTGGGTTTGGGGTTATTTAAAAATATTTCTAAGTACAGAGTATGAAAATTGCCTTCGACTTCAATCTTCAAACAGATGTAGAATGAATTTGAATAGAGATATCTTCTTAAAGTTAACTGTTCCTAAAAGATGGAAAGGCGATCTAGAGGATGAAAACGTATTGGTATCACTGAAGTGTACGGCCGCACTCTCCGACCTCACTGCATGATAATTGAAAGATTATTTTTTTTTTTTTTTTTTTTTTTTTTTCAAACCTCATAACCGGACCCCCATCCATACACAACTCTTTCTTTTAAGAAGTTCGTGAAAAACTTAACACGAAACTGCAATAGGTTATCCTTCTACACTTACCCGTTCCGAGATAAAGTAAGGCCTCCAAATCAACAATTTTAACACATTTGGGATTTGGGTTAGGGTAAGTGTTTGACCCAAACCCTAACCCAAACACTAACCCTAACCCTAACCTTAACACTAACCCAAACCCTAACACTAACCCTAACCTAAACACTAACCCAAACCCTAACCCAAACACTAACACTAACCCTAACCTTAACACTAACCCAAACCCTAACACTAACCCTAACCTAAACACTAACCCAAACCCTAACACTAACCCCTAACCTAAACACTAACCCAAACCCTAACCCAAACCCTAACACTAACCCTAACCTAAACACTAACCCAAACCCTAACACTAACCCTAACCTAAACACTAACCCAAACCCTAACACTAACCCTAACCCTAACCCTAACCCTAATTAGGGTTAACCCTAACCCTAACCCTAACCCTAACCCTAACCCAAACCCTAACCCAAACACTAACACTAACCCTAACCTAAACCCTAACCCTAACCTAAACCCTATTTAAGGGTTTGGGTTAGGGTTTGGGTTAGGGTTAGGGTTTGGGTTAGGGTTAGGGTTAGGGTTAGGGTTAGGGTTAGGGTTAGGGTTAGGGTTAACCCTAATTAAGGGTTTGGGTTAGGGTTTGGGTCAGGGTTAGGGTTAGGTTTTGAGTA
>NW_027267069.1:0-2500 GCF_963676685.1 Mytilus edulis
GGTTAGGGTTAGGGTTAGGGTTAGGGTTAGGGTTAGGGTTAGGGTTAGGGTTAGGGTTAGGGTTAGGGTTAGGGTTAGGGTTAGGGTTAGGGTTAGGGTTAGGGTTAGGGTTAGGGTTAGGGTTAGGGTTAGGGTTAGGGTTAGGGTTAGGGTTAGGGTTAGGGTTAGGGTTAGGGTTAGGGTTAGGGTTAGGGTTAGGGTTAGGGTTAGGGTTAGGGTTAGGGTTAGGGTTAGGGTTAGGGTTAGGGTTAGGGTTAGGGTTAGGGTTAGGGTTAGGGTTAGGGTTAGGGTTAGGGTTAGGGTTAGGGTTAGGGTTAGGGTTAGGGTTAGGGTTAGGGTTAGGGTTAGGGTTAGGGTTAGGGTTAGGGTTAGGGTTAGGGTTAGGGTTAGGGTTAGGGTTAGGGTTAGGGTTAGGGTTAGGGTTAGGGTTAGGGTTAGGGTTAGGGTTAGGGTTAGGGTTAGGTTAGGGTTAGGGTTAGGGTTAGGGTTAGGGTTAGGGTTAGGGTTAGGGTTAGGGTTAGGTTAGGGTTAGGGTTAGGGTTAGGGTTAGGGTTAGGGTTAGGGTTAGGGTTAGGGTTAGGGTTAGGGTTAGGGTTAGGGTTAGGGTTAGGGTTAGGGTTAGGGTTAGGGTTAGGGTTAGGGTTAGGGTTAGGGTTAGGGTTAGGGTTAGGGTTAGGGTTAGGGTTAGGGTTAGGGTTAGGGTTAGGGTTAGGGTTAGGGTTAGGGTTAGGGTTAGGGTTAGGGTTAGGGTTAGGGTTAGGGTTAGGGTTAGGGTTAGGGTTAGGGTTAGGGTTAGGGTTAGGGTTAGGGTTAGGGTTAGGGTTAGGGTTAGGGTTAGGGTTAGGGTTAGGGTTAGGGTTAGGGTTAGGGTTAGGGTTAGGGTTAGGGTTAGGGTTAGGGTTAGGGTTAGGGTTAGGTTAGGGTTAGGGTTAGGGTTAGGGTTAGGGTTAGGGTTAGGGTTAGGGTTAGGGTTAGGGTTAGGGTTAGGGTTAGGGTTAGGGTTAGGGTTAGGGTTAGGGTTAGGGTTAGGGTTAGGGTTAGGGTTAGGGTTAGGGTTAGGGTTAGGGTTAGGGTTAGGGTTAGGGTTAGGGTTAGGGTTAGGGTTAGGGTTAGGGTTAGGGTTAGGGTTAGGGTTAGGGTTAGGGTTAGGGTTAGGGTTAGGGTTAGGGTTAGGGTTAGGGTTAGGGTTAGGGTTAGGTTAGGGTTAGGGTTAGGGTTAGGGTTAGGGTTAGGTTAGGGTTAGGGTTAGGGTTAGGGTTAGGGTTAGGGTTAGGGTTAGGGTTAGGGTTAGGGTTAGGGTTAGGGTTAGGGTTAGGGTTAGGGTTAGGGTTAGGGTTAGGGTTAGGGTTAGGGTTAGGGTTAGGGTTAGGGTTAGGTTAGGGTTAGGGTTAGGGTTAGGGTTAGGGTTAGGGTTAGGGTTAGGGTTAGGGTTAGGGTTAGGGTTAGGGTTAGGGTTAGGGTTAGGGTTAGGGTTAGGGTTAGGGTTAGGGTTAGGGTTAGGGTTAGGGTTAGGGTTAGGGTTAGGGTTAGGGTTAGGGTTAGGGTTAGGGTTAGGGTTAGGGTTAGGGTTAGGGTTAGGGTTAGGGTTAGGGTTAGGGTTAGGGTTAGGGTTAGGGTTAGGGTTAGGGTTAGGGTTAGGGTTAGGGTTAGGGTTAGGGTTAGGGTTAGGGTTAGGGTTAGGGTTAGGGTTAGGGTTAGGGTTAGGGTTAGGTTAGGGTTAGGGTTAGGGTTAGGGTTAGGGTTAGGGTTAGGGTTAGGGTTAGGGTTAGGGTTAGGGTTAGGGTTAGGGTTAGGGTTAGGGTTAGGGTTAGGGTTAGGGTTAGGGTTAGGGTTAGGGTTAGGGTTAGGGTTAGGGTTAGGGTTAGGGTTAGGGTTAGGGTTAGGGTTAGGGTTAGGGTTAGGGTAGGGTTAGGGTTAGGGTTAGGGTTAGGGTTAGGGTTAGGGTTAGGGTTAGGTTAGGGTTAGGGTTAGGGTTAGGGTTAGGGTTAGGGTTAGGGTTAGGGTTAGGGTTAGGGTTAGGGTTAGGGTTAGGGTTAGGGTTAGGGTTAGGGTTAGGGTTAGGGTTAGGGTTAGGGTTAGGGTTAGGGTTAGGGTTAGGGTTAGGGTTAGGGTTAGGGTTAGGGTTAGGGTTAGGGTTAGGTTAGGGTTAGGGTTAGGGTTAGGGTTAGGGTTAGGGTTAGGGTTAGGGTTAGGGTTAGGGTTAGGGTTAGGGTTAGGGTTAGGGTTAGGTTAGGGTTAGGGTTAGGGTTAGGGTTAGGGTTAGGGTTAGGGTTAGGGTTAGGGTTAGGGTTAGGGTTAGGGTTAGGGTTAGGGTTAGGGTTAGGGTTAGGGTTAGGGTTAGGGTAGGGTTAGGGTTAGGGTTAGGTTAGGGTTAGGGTTAGGGTTAGGGTTAGGGTTAGGGTTAGGGTTAGGGTTAGGGTTAGGGTTAGGGTTAGGGTTAGGGTTAGGGTTAGGGTTAGGGTTAGGGTTAGGGTTAGGGTTAGGGTTAGGGTTAGGGTTA
>NW_027267070.1:0-17864 GCF_963676685.1 Mytilus edulis
AGCTAGCTGATGTTATAGCATCAGAACAACATCTACTTTATAAGGTAAATAAAACATTACACACTAGTCAACAGTATGCAGAGTGTTTACAGCTAGCTGATGTTATAGCATCAGAACAAACATCTACTTTATAAGGTAAATAAAACATTACACACTAGTCAACAGTATGCCGAGTGTTTACAGCTAGCTGATGTTATAGCATCAGAACAACATCTACTTTATAAGGTAAATAAAACATTACACACTAGTCAACAGTATGCAGAGTGTTTACAGCTAGCTGATGTTATAGCATCAGAACAACATCTACTTTATAAGGTAAATAAAACATTACACACTAGTCAACAGTATGCTGAGTGTTTACAGCTAGCTGATGTTATAGCATCAGAACAACATCTACTTTATAAGGTAAATAAAACATTACACACTAGTCAACAGTATGCAAAGTGTTTACAGCTAGCTGATGTTATAGTATCAGAACAACATCTACTTTATAAGGTAAATAAAACATTACACACTAGTCAACAGTATGCGAGTGTTACAGCTAGCTGATGTTATAGCATCAGAACAACATCTACTTTATAAGGTAAATAAAACATTACACACTAGTCAACAGTATGCAGAGTGTTTACAGCTAGCTGATGTTATAGCATCAGAACAACATCTACTTTATAAGGTAAATAAAACATTACACACTAATCAACAGTACGCAGAGTGTTTACAGCTAGCTGATGTTATAGTATCAGAACAACATCTACTTTATAAGGTAAATAAAACATTACACACTAGTCAACAGTATGCAGAGTGTTTACAACTAGCTGATGTTATAAGCATCAGAACAACATCTACTTTATAAGGTAAATAAAACATTACACACTAGTCAACAGTATGCGAGTGTTTACAGCTAGCTGATGTTATAGCATCAGAACAACATCTACTTTATAAGGTAAATAAAACATTACACACTAGTCAACAGTATGCAGAGTGTTAACAGCTAGCTGGATGTTATAGCATCAGAACAACATCTACTTTATAAGGTAAATAAAACATTACACACTAGTCAACAGTATGCAGAGTGTTAACAGCTAGCTGATGTTATAGCATCAGAACAACATCTACTTTATAAGGTAAATAAAACATTACACACTAGTCAACAGTATGCTGAGTGTTTACAGCTAGCTGATGTTATAGCATCAGAACAACATCTACTTTATAAGGTAAATAAAACATTACACACTAGTCAACAGTATGCAGAGTGTTTACAGCTAGCTGATGTTATAGCATCAGAACAACATCTACTTTATAAGGTAAATAAAACATTACACACTAGTCAACAGTACGCAGAGTGTTTACAGCTAGCTGATGTTATAGCATCAGAACAACATCTACTTTATAAGGTAAATAAAACATTACACACTAGTCAACAGTATGCAGAGTGTTTACAGCTAGCTGATGTTATAGCATCAGAACAACATCTACTTTATAAGGTAAATAAAACATTACACACTAGTCAACAGTACGCAGAGTGTTTACAGCTAGCTGATGTTATAGCATCAGAACAACATCTACTTTATAAGGTAAATAAAACATTACACACTAGTCAACAGTACGCAGAGTGTTTACAGCTAGCTGATGTTATAGCATCAGAACAACATCTACTTTATAAGGTAAATAAAACATTACACACTAGTCAACAGTACGCAGAGTGTTAACAGCTAGCTGATGTTATAGCATCAGAACAACATCTACTTTATAAGGTAAATAAAACATTACACACGAGTCAACAGTATGCAGAGTGTTTACAGCTAGCTGATGTTATAGCATCAGAACAACATCTACTTTATAAGGTAAATAAAACATTACACACTAGTCAACAGTACGCAGAGTGTTTACAGCTAGCTGATGTTATAGCATCAGAACAACATCTACTTTATAAGGTAAATAAAACATTACACACTAGTCAACAGTACGCAGAGTGTTTACAGCTAGCTGATGTTATAGCATCAGAACAACATCTACTTTATAAGGTAAATAAAACATTACACACTAGTCAACAGTACGCAGAGTGTTTACAGCTAGCTGATGTTATAGCATCAGAACAACATCTACTTTATAAGGTAAATAAAACATTACACACTAGTCAACAGTATGCAGAGTGTTAACAGCTAGGTGATGTTATAGCATCAGAACAACATCTACTTTATAAGGTAAATAAAACATTACACACTAGTCAACAGTATGCAGAGTGTTTACAGCTAGCTGATGTTATAGCATCAGAACAACATCTACTTTATAAGGTAAATAAAACATTACACACTAGTCAACAGTATGCAGAGTGTTAACAGCTAGCTGATGTTATAGCATCAGAACAACATCTACTTTATAAGGTAAATAAAACATTACACACTAGTCAACAGTATGCTGAGTGTTTACAGCTAGCTAATGTTATAGCATCAGAACAACATCTACTTTATAAGGTAAATAAAACATTACACACTAGTCAACAGCATGCAGAGTGTTTACAGCTAGCTGATGTTATAGCATCAGAACAACATCTACTTTATAAGGTAAATAATACATTACACACTAGTCAACAGTATGCTGAGTGTTTACAGCTAGCTAATGTTATAGCATCAGAACAACATCTACTTCATAAGGTAAATAAAACATTACACACTAGTCAACAGTATACAGAGTGTTTACAGCTAGCTGATGTTATAGCATCAGAACAACATCTACTTTATAAGGTAAATAAAACATTACACACTAGTCAACAGTATGCAGAGTGTTTACAGCTAGCTGATGTTATAGCATCAGAACAACATCTACTTTATAAGGTAAATAAAACATTACACACTAGTCAACAGTATGCAGAGTGTTTACAGATAGCTGATGTTATAGCATCAGAACAACATCTACTTTATAAGGTAAATAAAACATTACACACTAGTCAACAGTACGCAGAGTGTTTACAGCTAGCTGATGTTATAGCATCAGAAACAACATCTACTTTATAAGGTAAATAAAACATTACACACTAGTCAACAGTATGCAGAGTGTTTACAGCTAGCTGATGTTATAGCATCAGAACAACATCTACTTTATAAGGTAAATAAAACATTACACACTAGTCAACAGTATGCAGAGTGTTTACAGCTAGCTGATGTTATAGCATCAGAACAACATCTACTTTATAAGGTAAATAAAACATTACACACTAGTCAACAGTATGCCGAGTGTTTACAGCTAGCTGATGTTATAGCATCAGAACAACATCTACTTTATAAGGTAAATAAAACATTACACACTAGTCAACAGTATGCCGAGTGTTAACAGCTAGCTGATGTTATAGCATCAGAACAACATCTACTTTATAAGGTAAATATAACATTACACACTAGTCAACAGTATGCTGAGTGTTTACAGCTAGCTGATGTTATAGCATCAGAACAACATCTACTTTATAAGGTAAATAAAACATTACACACTAGTCAACAGTACGCAGAGTGTTTACAGCTAGCTGATGTTATAGCATCAGAACAACATCTACTTTATAAGGTAAATAAAACATTACACACTAGTCAACAGTACGCAGAGTGTTTACAGCTAGCTGATGTTATAGCATCAGAACAACATCTACTTTATAAGGTAAATAAAACATTACACACTAGTCAACAGTACGCAGAGTGTTTACAGCTAGCTGATGTTATAGCATCAGAACAACATCTACTTTATAAGGTAAATAAAACATTACACACTAGTCAACAGTACGCAGAGTGTTTACAGCTAGCTGATGTTATAGCATCAGAACAACATCTACTTTATAAGGTAAATAAAACATTACACACGAGTCAACAGTATGCAGAGTGTTTACAGCTAGGTGATGTTATAGTATCAGAACAACATCTACTTTATAAGGTAAATAAAACATTACACACTAGTCAACAGTATGCCGAGTGTTTACAGCTAGCTAATGTTATAGCATCAGAACAACATCTACTTTATAAGGTAAATAAAACATTACACACTAGTCAACAGTATGCAGAGTGTTTACAGCTAGCTGATGTTATAGTATCAGAACAACATCTACTTTATAAGGTAAATAAAACATTACACACTAGTCAACAGTATGCAGAGTGTTTACAGCTAGCTGATGTTATAGCATCAGAACAACATCTACTTTATAAGGTAAATAAAACATTACACACTAGTCAACAGTATGCAGAGTGTTTACAGCTAGCTGATGTTATAGCATCAGAACAACATCTACTTTATAAGGTAAATAAAACATTACACACTAGTCAACAGTATGCAGAGTGTTTACAGCTAGCTGATGTTATAGCATCAGAACAACATCTACTTTATAAGGTAAATAAAACATTACACACGAGTCAACAGTATGCAGAGTGTTTACAGCTAGCTGATGTTATAGCATCAGAACAACATCTACTTTATAAGGTAAATAAAACATTACACACTAATCAACAGTATGCAGAGTGTTTACAGCTAGCTGATGTTATAGTATCAGAACAACATCTACTTTATAAGGTAAATAAAACATTACACACTAGTCAACAGTACGCAGAGTGTTTACAGCTAGCTAATGTTATAGCATCAGAACAACATCTACTTTATAAGGTAAATAAAACATTACACACTAGTCAACAGTACGCAGAGTGTTTACAGCTAGCTGATGTTATAGCATCAGAACAACATCTACTTTATAAGGTAAATAAAACATTACACACTAGTCAACAGTACGCAGAGTGTTTACAGCTAGCTGATGTTATAGCATCAGAACAACATCTACTTTATAAGGTAAATAAAACATTACACACGAGTCAACAGTATGCAGAGTGTTTTACAGCTAGGTGATGTTATAGTATCAGAACAACATCTACTTTATAAGGTAAATAAAACATTACACACTAGTCAACAGTATGCAGAGTGTTTACAGCTAGGTGATGTTATAGCATCAGAACAACATCTACTTTATAAGGTAAATAAAAACATTACACACTAGTCAACAGTATGCAGAGTGTTTACAGCTAGCTGATGTTATAGCATCAGAACAACATCTACTTTATAAGGTAAATAAAACATTACACACTAGTCAACAGTATGCAGAGTGTTTACAGCTAGCTGATGTTATAGCATCAGAACAACATCTACTTTATAAGGTAAATAAAACATTACACACTAGTCAACAGTATGCGAGTGTTTACAGCTAGCTAATGTTATAGCATCAGAACAACATCTACTTTATAAGGTAAATAAAACATTACACACTAGTCAACAGTATGCAGAGTGTTTACAGCTAGCTGATGTTATAGTATCAGAACAACATCTACTTTATAAGGTAAATAAAACATTACACACTAGTCAACAGTATGCAGAGTGTTTACAGCTAGCTGATGTTATAGCATCAGAACAACATCTACTTTATAAGGTAAATAAAACATTACACACTAGTCAACAGTATGCTGAGTGTTTACAGCTAGCTGATGTTATAGCATCAGAACAACATCTACTTTATAAGGTAAATAAAACATTACACACTAGTCAACAGTACGCAGAGTGTTTACAGCTAGCTGATGTTATAGCATCAGAACAACATCTACTTTATAAGGTAAATAAAACATTACGCACTAGTCAACAGTATGCAGAGTGTTTACAGCTAGCTGATGTTATAGCATCAGAACAACATCTACTTTATAAGGTAAATAAAACATTACACACTAGTCAACAGTATGCAGAGTGTTTACAGCTAGCTGATGTTATAGTATCAGAACAACATCTACTTTATAAGGTAAATAAAACATTACACACGAGTCAACAGTATGCAGAGTGTTTACAGCTAGCTGATGTTATAGCATCAGAACAACATCTACTTTATAAGGTAAATAAAACATTACACACTAATCAACAGTATGCAGAGTGTTTACAGCTAGCTGATGTTATAGTATCAGAACAACATCTACTTTATAAGGTAAATAAAACATTACACACTAGTCAACAGTATGCAGAGTGTTTACAACTAGCTGATGTTATAGCATCAGAACAACATCTACTTTATAAGGTAAATAAAACATTACACACTAGTCAACAGTACGCAGAGTGTTTACAGCTAGCTGATGTTATAGCATCAGAACAACATCTACTTTATAAGGTAAATAAAACATTACACACTAGTCAACAGTATGCTGAGTGTTTACAGCTAGCTGATGTTATAGCATCAGAACAACATCTACTTTATAAGGTAAATAAAACATTACACACTAGTCAACAGTACGCAGAGTGTTTACAGCTAGCTGATGTTATAGCATCAGAACAACATCTACTTTATAAGGTAAATAAAACATTACACACTAGTCAACAGTATGCTGAGTGTTTACAGCTAGCTGATGTTATAGCATCAGAACAACATCTACTTTATAAGGTAAATAAAACATTACACACTAGTCAACAGTACGCAGAGTGTTTACAGCTAGCTGATGTTATAGCATCAGAACAACATCTACTTTATAAGGTAAATAAAACATTACACACTAGTCAACAGTACGCAGAGTGTTTACAGCTAGCTGATGTTATAGCATCAGAACAACATCTACTTTATAAGGTAAATAAAACATTACACACTAGTCAACAGTATGCAGAGTGTTTACAGCTAGCTGATGTTATAGTATCAGAACAACATCTACTTCATAAGGTAAATAAAACATTACACACTAGTCAACAGTACGCAGAGTGTTTACAGCTAGCTGATGTTATAGCATCAGAACAACATCTACTTTATAAGGTAAATAAAACATTACACACTAGTCAACAGTATGCAGAGTGTTAACAGCTAGCTAATGTTATAGCATCAGAACAACATCTACTTTATAAGGTAAATAAAACATTACACACTAGTCAACAGTATGCCGAGTGTTTACAGCTAGCTGATGTTATAGCATCAGAACAACATCTACTTTATAAGGTAAATAAAACATTACACACTAGTCAACAGTATGCAGAGTGTTAACAGCTAGCTAATGTTATAGCATCAGAACAACATCTACTTTATAAGGTAAATAAAACATTACACACTAGTCAACAGTACGCAGAGTGTTTACAGCTAGCTGATGTTATAGCATCAGAACAACATCTACTTTATAAGGTAAATAAAACATTACACACTAGTCAACAGTATGCTGAGTGTTTACAGCTAGCTGATGTTATAGCATCAGAACAACATCTACTTTATAAGGTAAATAAAACATTACACACTAGTCAACAGTACGCAGAGTGTTTACAGCTAGCTGATGTTATAGCATCAGAACAACATCTACTTTATAAGGTAAATAAAACATTACACACTAGTCAACAGTACGCAGAGTGTTTACAGCTAGCTGATGTTATAGCATCAGAACAACATCTACTTTATAAGGTAAATAAAACATTACACACTAGTCAACAGTATGCAGAGTGTTTACAGCTAGCTGATGTTATAGTATCAGAACAACATCTACTTCATAAGGTAAATAAAACATTACACACTAGTCAACAGTACGCAGAGTGTTTACAGCTAGCTGATGTTATAGCATCAGAACAACATCTACTTTATAAGGTAAATAAAACATTACACACTAGTCAACAGTATGCAGAGTGTTAACAGCTAGCTAATGTTATAGCATCAGAACAACATCTACTTTATAAGGTAAATAAAACATTACACACTAGTCAACAGTATGCCGAGTGTTTACAGCTAGCTGATGTTATAGCATCAGAACAACATCTACTTTATAAGGTAAATAAAACATTACACACTAGTCAACAGTATGCAGAGTGTTAACAGCTAGCTAATGTTATAGCATCAGAACAACATCTACTTTATAAGGTAAATAAAACATTACACACTAGTCAACAGTATGCCGAGTGTTTACAGCTAGCTGATGTTATAGCATCAGAACAACATCTACTTTATAAGGTAAATAAAACATTACACACTAGTCAACAGTATGCAGAGTGTTTACAGCTAGCTGATGTTATAGCATCAGAACAACATCTACTTTATAAGGTAAATAAAACATTACACACTAGTCAACAGTGTGCAGAGTGTTTACAGATAGCTGATGTTATAGCATCAGAACAACATCTACTTTATAAGGTAAATAAAACATTACACACTAGTCAACAGTATGCAGAGTGTTTACAGCTAGCTGATGTTATAGTATCAGAACAACATCTACTTTATAAGGTAAATAAAACATTACACACTAGTCAACAGTATGCAGAGTGTTTACAGCTAGCTGATGTTATAGCATCAGAACAACATCTACTTTATAAGGTAAATAAAACATTACACACTAGTCAACAGTATGCCGAGTGTTTACAGCTAGCTGATGTTATAGCATCAGAACAACATCTACTTTATAAGGTAAATAAAACATTACACACTAGTCAACAGTATGCTGAGTGTTTACAGCTAGCTGATGTTATAGCATCAGAACAACATCTACTTTATAAGGTAAATAAAACATTACACACTAGTCAACAGTACGCAGAGTGTTTACAGCTAGCTGATGTTATAGCATCAGAACAACATCTACTTTATAAGGTAAATAAAACATTACACACTAGTCAACAGTACGCAGAGTGTTTACAGCTAGCTGATGTTATAGCATCAGAACAACATCTACTTTATAAGGTAAATAAAACATTACACACTAGTCAACAGTATGCAGAGTGTTTACAGCTAGCTGATGTTATAGCATCAGAACAACATCTACTTTATAAGGTAAATAATACATTACACACTAGTCAACAGTACGCAGAGTGTTTACAGCTAGCTGATGTTATAGCATCAGAACAACATCTACTTTATAAGGTAAATAAAACATTACACACTAGTCAACAGTATGCAGAGTGTTTACAGCTAGCTGATGTTATAGCATCAGAACAACATCTACTTTATAAGGTAAATAAAACATTACACACTAGTCAACAGTATGCTGAGTGTTTACAGCTAGCTGATGTTATAGCATCAGAACAACATCTACTTTATAAGGTAAATAAAACATTACACACTAGTCAACAGTATGCAGAGTGTTTACAGCTAGCTGATGTTATAGCATCAGAACAACATCTACTTTATAAGGTAAATAAAACATTACACACTAGTCAACAGTATGCTGAGTGTTTACAGCTAGCTGATGTTATAGCATCAGAACAACATCTACTTTATAAGGTAAATAAAACATTACACACTAGTCAACAGTACGCAGAGTGTTTACAGCTAGCTGATGTTATAGCATCAGAACAACATCTACTTTATAAGGTAAATAAAACATTACACACTAGTCAACAGTATGCAGAGTGTTTACAGCTAGCTGATGTTATAGCATCAGAACAACATCTACTTTATAAGGTAAATAAAACATTACACACTAGTCAACAGTACGCAGAGTGTTTACAGCTAGCTGATGTTATAGCATCAGAACAACATCTACTTTATAAGGTAAATAAAACATTACACACTAATCAACAGTACGCAGAGTGTTTACAGCTAGGTGATGTTATAGCATCAGAACAACATCTACTTTATAAGGTAAATAAAACATTACACACTAGTCAACAGTATGCCGAGTGTTTACAGCTAGCTGATGTTATAGCATCAGAACAACATCTACTTTATAAGGTAAATAAAACATTACACACTAGTCAACAGTATGCAGAGTGTTTACAGCTAGCTGATGTTATAGCATCAGAACAACATCTACTTTATAAGGTAAATAAAACATTACACACTAGTCAACAGTATGCAGAGTGTTTACAGCTAGCTGATGTTATAGCATCAGAACAACATCTACTTTATAAGGTAAATAAAACATTACACACTAGTCAACAGTGTGCAGAGTGTTTACAGCTAGCTGATGTTATAGCATCAGAACAACATCTACTTTATAAGGTAAATAAAACATTACACACTAGTCAACAGTACGCAGAGTGTTTACAGCTAGCTGATGTTATAGCATCAGAACAACATCTACTTTATAAGGTAAATAAAACATTACACACTAATCAACAGTACGCAGAGTGTTTACAGCTAGCTGATGTTATAGTATCAGAACAACATCTACTTTATAAGGTAAATAAAACATTACACACTAGTCAACAGTATGCAGAGTGTTTACAGCTAGCTGATGTTATAGCATCAGAACAACATCTACTTTATAAGGTAAATAAAACATTACACACTAGTCAACAGTATGCAGAGTGTTTACAGCTAGCTGATGTTATAGCATCAGAACAACATCTACTTTATAAGGTAAATAAAACATTACACACTAGTCAACAGTACGCAGAGTGTTTACAGCTAGCTGATGTTATAGCATCAGAACAACATCTACTTTATAAGGTAAATAAAACATTACACACTAGTCAACAGTATGCTGAGTGTTAACAGCTAGCTGATGTTATAGCATCAGAACAACATCTACTTTATAAGGTAAATAAAACATTACACACTAGTCAACAGTATGCAGAGTGTTTACAGCTAGCTGATGTTATAGCATCAGAACAACATCTACTTTATAAGGTAAATAAAACATTACACACTAGTCAACAGTATGCAGAGTGTTTACAGCTAGCTGATGTTATAGCATCAGAACAACATCTACTTTATAAGGTAAATAAAACATTACACACTAGTCAACAGTATGCTGAGTGTTAACAGCTAGCTGATGTTATAGCATCAGAACAACATCTACTTTATAAGGTAAATAAAACATTACACACTAGTCAACAGTATGCTGAGTGTTTACAGCTAGCTGATGTTATAGCATCAGAACAACATCTACTTTATAAGGTAAATAAAACATTACACACTAGTCAACAGTACGCAGAGTGTTTACAGCTAGCTAATGTTATAGTATCAGAACAACATCTACTTTATAAGGTAAATAAAACATTACACACTAGTCAACAGTATGCCGAGTGTTTACAGCTAGCTGATGTTATAGCATCAGAACAACATCTACTTTATAAGGTAAATAAAACATTACACACTAGTCAACAGTACGCAGAGTGTTTACAGCTAGCTGATGTTATAGCATCAGAACAACATCTACTTTATAAGGTAAATAAAACATTACACACTAGTCAACAGTATGCAGAGTGTTTACAGCTAGCTGATGTTATAGCATCAGAACAACATCTACTTTATAAGGTAAATAAAACATTACACACTAGTCAACAGTACGCAGAGTGTTTACAGCTAGCTGATGTTATAGCATCAGAACAACATCTACTTTATAAGGTAAATAAAACATTACACACTAGTCAACAGTACGCAGAGTGTTTACAGCTAGCTGATGTTATAGTATCAGAACAACATCTACTTTATAAGGTAAATATAACATTACACACTAGTCAACAGTATGCAGAGTGTTTACAGCTAGCTGATGTTATAGTATCAGAACAACATCTACTTTATAAGGTAAATAAAACATTACACACTAGTCAACAGTACGCAGAGTGTTTACAGCTAGCTGATGTTATAGCATCAGAACAACATCTACTTTATAAGGTAAATAAAACATTACACACTAGTCAACAGTACGCAGAGTGTTTACAGATAGCTGATGTTATAGCATCAGAACAACATCTACTTTATAAGGTAAATAAAACATTACACACTAGTCTAACAGTACGCAGAGTGTTTACAGCTAGCTGATGTTATAGCATCAGAACAACATCTACTTTATAAGGTAAATAAAACATTACACACTAGTCAACAGTATGCAGAGTGTTTACAGCTAGCTGATGTTATAGCATCAGAACAACATCTACTTTATAAGGTAAATAAAACATTACACACTAATCAACAGTATGCAGAGTGTTAACAGCTAGCTGATGTTATAGTATCAGAACAACATCTACTTTATAAGGTAAATAAAACATTACACACTAGTCAACAGTACGCAGAGTGTTAACAGCTAGCTGATGTTATAGCATCAGAACAACATCTACTTTATAAGGTAAATAAAACATTACACACTAGTCAACAGTATGCAGAGTGTTTACAGCTAGGTGATGTTATAGCATCAGAACAACATCTACTTTATAAGGTAAATAAAACATTACACACTAGTCAACAGTATGCAGAGTGTTTACAGCTAGGTGATGTTATAGCATCAGAACAACATCTACTTTATAAGGTAAATAAAACATTACACACTAGTCAACAGTACGCAGAGTGTTAACAGCTAGCTGATGTTATAGCATCAGAACAACATCTACTTTATAAGGTAAATAAAACATTACACACTAGTCAACAGTACGCAGAGTGTTTACAGCTAGCTGATGTTATAGCATCAGAACAACATCTACTTTATAAGGTAAATAAAACATTACACACTAGTCAACAGTATGCAGAGTGTTTACAGCTAGCTGATGTTATAGCATCAGAACAACATCTACTTTATAAGGTAAATAAAACATTACACACTAGTCAACAGTATGCAGAGTGTTTACAGCTAGCTGATGTTATAGCATCAGAACAACATCTACTTTATAAGGTAAATAAAACATTACACACTAGTCAACAGTATGCAGAGTGTTTACAGCTAGCTGATGTTATAGCATCAGAACAACATCTACTTTATAAGGTAAATAAAACATTACACACTAGTCAACAGTATGCAGAGTGTTTACAGCTAGCTGATGTTATAGTATCAGAACAACATCTACTTTATAAGGTAAATAAAACATTACACACTAGTCAACAGTACGCAGAGTGTTTACAGCTAGCTGATGTTATAGCATCAGAACAACATCTACTTTATAAGGTAAATAAAACATTACACACTAGTCAACAGTACGCAGAGTGTTTACAGCTAGCTGATGTTATAGCATCAGAACAACATCTACTTTATAAGGTAAATAAAACATTACACACTAGTCAACAGTATGCCGAGTGTTTACAGCTAGCTGATGTTATAGCATCAGAACAACATCTACTTTATAAGGTAAATAAAACATTACACACTAGTCAACAGTATGCAGAGTGTTTACAGCTAGCTGATGTTATAGCATCAGAACAACATCTACTTTATAAGGTAAATAAAACATTACACACTAGTCAACAGTATGCCGAGTGTTTACAGCTAGCTGATGTTATAGCATCAGAACAACATCTACTTTATAAGGTAAATAAAACATTACACACTAGTCAACAGTATGCAGAGTGTTTACAGCTAGCTGATGTTATAGCATCAGAACAACATCTACTTTATAAGGTAAATAAAACATTACACACGAGTCAACAGTACGCAGAGTGTTTACAGATAGCTGATGTTATAGCATCAGAACAACATCTACTTTATAAGGTAAATAAAACATTACACACTAGTCAACAGTATGCAGAGTGTTTACAGCTAGGTGATGTTATAGCATCAGAACAACATCTACTTTATAAGGTAAATAAAACATTACACACTAGTCAACAGTACGCAGAGTGTTAACAGCTAGCTGATGTTATAGCATCAGAACAACATCTACTTTATAAGGTAAATAAAACATTACACACTAGTCAACAGTATGCAGAGTGTTTACAGCTAGCTGATGTTATAGCATCAGAACAACATCTACTTTA
Source organism: Mytilus edulis (assembly GCF_963676685.1). Lineage (NCBI taxonomy): Eukaryota > Metazoa > Mollusca > Bivalvia > Mytilida > Mytilidae > Mytilus > Mytilus edulis. Next base: position 13,634 of record NW_027267070.1, read on the forward strand.
TAAGGTAAATAAAACATTACACACTAGTCAACAGTATGCAGAGTGTTAACAGCTAGCTGATGTTATAGTATCAGAACAACATCTACTTTATAAGGTAAATAAAACATTACACACTAGTCAACAGTATGCAAAGTGTTTACAGCTAGCTGATGTTATAGCATCAGAACAACATCTACTTTATAAGGTAAATAAAACATTACACACTAGTCAACAGTATGCAGAGTGTTTACAGCTAGCTGATGTTATAGCATCAGAACAACATCTACTTTATAAGGTAAATAAAACATTACACACTAGTCAACAGTATGCAGAGTGTTTACAGCTAGCTGATGTTATAGCATCAGAACAACATCTACTTTATAAGGTAAATAAAACATTACACACTAGTCAACAGTACGCAGAGTGTTTACAGCTAGCTGATGTTATAGCATCAGAACAACATCTACTTTATAAGGTAAATAAAACATTACACACTAGTCAACAGTATGCAGAGTGTTTACAGCTAGCTGATGTTATAGCATCAGAACAACATCTACTTTATAAGGTAAATAAAACATTACACACTAGTCAACAGTATGCAGAGTGTTTACAGCTAGCTAATGTTATAGCATCAGAACAACATCTACTTTATAAGGTAAATAAAACATTACACACTAATCAACAGTATGCAGAGTGTTTACAGCTAGCTGATGTTATAGTATCAGAACAACATCTACTTTATAAGGTAAATAAAACATTACACACTAGTCAACAGTATGCAGAGTGTTAACAGCTAGCTGATGTTATAGTATCAGAACAACATCTACTTTATAAGGTAAATAAAACATTACACACTAGTCAACAGTATGCAGAGTGTTTACAGCTAGCTGATGTTATAGCATCAGAACAACATCTACTTTATAAGGTAAATAAAACATTACACACTAGTCAACAGTATGCAGAGTGTTTACAGCTAGCTGATGTTATAGCATCAGAACAACATCTACTTTATAAGGTAAATAAAACATTACACACTAGTCAACAGTATGCAGAGTGTTTACAGCTAGCTGATGTTATAGCATCAGAACAACATCTACTTCATAAGGTAAATAAAACATTACACACTAGTCAACAGTATGCAGAGTGTTTACAGCTAGCTGATGTTATAGCATCAGAACAACATCTACTTTATAAGGTAAATAAAACATTACACACTAGTCAACAGTATGCAGAGTGTTTACAGCTAGCTGATGTTATAGCATCAGAACAACATCTACTTTATAAGGTAAATAAAACATTACACACTAGTCAACAGTACGCAGAGTGTTTACAGCTAGCTGATGTTATAGCATCAGAACAACATCTACTTTATAAGGTAAATAAAACATTACACACTAATCAACAGTATGCAGAGTGTTTACAGCTAGCTGATGTTATAGTATCAGAACAACATCTACTTTATAAGGTAAATAAAACATTACACACTAGTCAACAGTATGCTGAGTGTTTACAGCTAGCTGATGTTATAGCATCAGAACAACATCTACTTTATAAGGTAAATAAAACATTACACACTAGTCAACAGTATGCAGAGTGTTTACAGCTAGCTGATGTTATAGCATCAGAACAACATCTACTTTATAAGGTAAATAAAACATTACACACTAGTCAACAGTACGCCGAGTGTTTACAGCTAGCTGATGTTATAGCATCAGAACAACATCTACTTTATAAGGTAAATAAAACATTACACACTAGTCAACAGTATGCAGAGTGTTTACAGCTAGGTGATGTTATAGCATCAGAACAACATCTACTTTATAAGGTAAATAAAACATTACACACTAGTCAACAGTATGCAGAGTGTTTACAGCTAGCTGATGTTATAGCATCAGAACAACATCTACTTTATAAGGTAAATAAAACATTACACACTAGTCAACAGTATGCAGAGTGTTTACAGCTAGCTGATGTTATAGCATCAGAACAACATCTACTTTATAAGGTAAATAAAACATTACACACTAGTCAACAGTACGCCGAGTGTTTACAGCTAGGTGATGTTATAGTATCAGAACAACATCTACTTTATAAGGTAAATAAAACATTACACACTAGTCAACAGTATGCAGAGTGTTTACAGCTAGCTGATGTTATAGCATCAGAACAACATCTACTTTATAAGGTAAATAAAACATTACACACTAGTCAACAGTGTGCAGAGTGTTTACAGCTAGCTGATGTTATAGCATCAGAACAACATCTACTTTATAAGGTAAATAAAACATTACACACTAGTCAACAGTATGCAGAGTGTTTACAGCTAGCTGATGTTATAGCATCAGAACAACATCTACTTTATAAGGTAAATAAAACATTACACACTAGTCAACAGTATGCTGAGTGTTTACAGATAGCTGATGTTATAGCATCAGAACAACATCTACTTTATAAGGTAAATAAAACATTACACACTAGTCAACAGTATGCAGAGTGTTTACAGCTAGCTAATGTTATAGCATCAGAACAACATCTACTTTATAAGGTATCTGCTTACCCTTCAGAAGCACCTGAGATCACCCCAAATTATTGTAGAGTTCGTGTTGCTTAGTCTTTGTGGTTTTCTATGTTGTGTCTTCTGTACCATTATTGGTCTGTTTGTCTTTTTATTTTTAGCCATGACATTGTCAAGTTATTTTTAATCTATGAGTTTGAATGTTCCTCTAGTATCTTTCGTCCCTCTTGTATGATCATCCGGTCTTGAGAGGTGTCGGATGCTTCTTATAATTTAAAAAATATCCCCCCCCAAAAAAAAAATAAAAAAGCCTTAAGTTTATGAATCCTGTTTTGTTATAGCAATTTACTATACCTTATCCATTGGAATTAAGTTGTGTAAAGTCAAGTTTCATGCTGTGACAGATGAGAAAGGAATTATAAAGTTCAACTGTATATATACAAATAGAAGTTTAAAACAGACTGCATAATTTTCAAGTTAGACTTGTATTATGTACTATAATTCAAAACCTATAAATATTGAATTTTTTTGGTGGTTATTTTATTACAGAATCCTTCATTATTTCAGCTTTTTGTTGAGGATTTTTTGATGTATTAAATTGAAAAAAAAAGAATAATCAATTCCTTTCATAAACTTAATTTTAATTAAGAATTTTATTTTGTAGGTTTTCCGAAAAGATGAACTTCAGCAGCTTTTGAAAATGTTACGAGATTCAGCCTTAGCTGTACTGGATCAGAATAGAGACACTCTTGGATATGAACTAGATTAGTTGGTCATAACTTTCTTCGGAAGACATATAAAGTGCATTTTGATGGATGCTTATCACACTATCAAATTGAGATCATTCACAGTTTAAATGACAAAAGTATAGTCACAGTGTGTATGAAAAAAAGAGAGAACAAATGACTTATAATTGAGAGATTCAAACAAAAAGTCAATAAAAATGAAGTTAATAGTATATATTTTGATTCTTGCCAAGAATAAATTTAATGACTAAAAAATTTATTAATAGAATATCAGTGCCATTCATGAGATTATATTTTATATTTCCTACAAATCCAACTATATTAATTACAAAACTTAAGTAAACTGCAACTTTTATTGGTTGACATGTTTTGCTGATTAGATCTGTGTCTTCCCGACAAAGTATACAAAATTAAAACCCCTGAAGTACAGCAAAATGGTATCACAAATGAATAATAAGTTATCACAGGCATTTATTTTACCCATGAGAAATTTCCCAAAAATTGAGACACACTGATATGTTCTTGACAGCTGAAGAATTGAACGGAATTGATATTGCAGAAGGTAAACACCTTGTCAGTGTATTTCATACTTTAGAACTCGACAGCTATTACACGGGTAGTAAGGTCGTCATATTGAGGAGCGTTTAGTACAGTGATTATGTCATAGTTTGGATAAGTTTGACATGACGGTGTTAAGTGTTTGACATGACAATCAATGCAAAAATGTAAACATTCAGATATTTTGTAAAAGGAACTTCTGATCAATAATTCAAGCTGGGAAGTACCTTTGTATAAACTAAATATGTTAGTACATCACAAGTTGTATCATATAGTTTATGATTTAACACAGAACAAAGCTTGTGTATGTCAAAATAAAAAAGTTGCTAATTGGTTTAACCTGCATAAAAAAAGTTATTATCTTTCTGTCTGTTACATCACATCTTTGTGATATAATACTGCCGTCAATTATTCTGAAAAATACCTACTTTTG
>NW_027267071.1:0-5000 GCF_963676685.1 Mytilus edulis
CACCAGTTAAGACCTTATTTTTTTTATATGAAAATATCAAAATTTGGTTTTAAATGTCAATTTTAGCGTCAAATGACAGCTTATTGAACGCTTATTCAAAAAATATATGGTTTTCTATAAAAAAAAAAACATAGAAAAGGGAGATAATCTTTTACTTCCGGTTTAAAAAGTTTACTTCCGGTATTGTTTGATAGTTTACTTGACACAGATTCCAAAAATATATGGTTCTATATACTTTTACATAGATTTAGTGCAAAAAATAGCTACTTCCAGTTTACAAAAGGTCACTTCCGGTTGTGTTTTTTAAGGTCACATTGCTTACAACTTAATGCAAACAGTCCAATGGCTTTATCATGTGTACATATAAGGTAAAAGCAAAGGTCAAAATCTAGAACGTTTAATTAGCATATGACCTTGAGCTCAATTTCAAGGTCATAAACCAAGGACCTCAAATCAAAAGACTCTAGTCCTCTACTTTATATTGTTCATGAGTTATATTACCATATGTATGATATTAGATATAAAAAGGGGGAAAACTTGCGTCAAATGTCTATGTACCCTTTCGACTAAAATTTATGTGTTACTACATGTCGTAACTACAATTTTATGAAAATATTTTGTCAATATCTTATATGATTTCTGAAAATAAGAGATCACAAGCCAAAATCAAAATTTTAATCATGACCTTGACCTTTGACCTTGACCTCATTTTCATTTTTTTGGACCAAGGACCTCAAAACAAAAGACCTTAGGCCTCTAACACTTATGGTTTTCCAGTTAAAAATACATATCACTTATATCAAATATAAAAGGGGAAATAACTCTCATATGGAGTCTCCGGATAGCTTCGGTCAAAATAAATCAAATCATCCTGAGGATATATCGAGCAATTTGGTAAAATAAATTTGTCGGTTTCTTATACGGTTGCGAATATTAATCGATCACAAGAAAAACAGTGTTCGGGGAGATAACTCTTACATTGAAAAGATTTTGGTTACGCGGTGTCAGTTACAAAAGCGTAATAACTGTTCGATATCATGTACCATATGTCTAAGCGACATCTTGCGAAACAAAAAAATGCGAAGGAAAAAAAGTTGGCGGAAGAAAAAAAATAATAATAATAATAATAATCAGAAGAAATCCAATAGGTCTTTCCACGGAAAAGTGGAAAGACCTAATAATAATAATCAGAACAAAAACAATAGGTCTTTCATCCGAAAGGTTGAAAGACCTAATAATAGGGAAAAACTGGAGTTGTCGTTCTTATCCGTTGATAGAATGGATAGCACACAAGCTACATTCATTTGTAAGTGGAGGGTAAAAAAAAAAGGGGGGGAGGGGCAAAAGGGGGTCCCAGGATTTTTTTTTTTTTTTTTTTATATATAAACGGAACAGAATGGTTAAAATTGCCGTTTTACAATATAAATCAATTGCTTTTAAAAAGCAATTGTGAACGGTCTTTCACCCCCTTAAAAAGATGATTGATTGATGTGTGTGTGTGTGTGTGTGTGTGTGTGTGTGTGTGTGTGTGTTTGTTTGATTGTTTGTTTGTTTGTTTGTTTGTTTGTTTGTTTGTTTGTGTAAGGGGTCTATAGTATTGTGTTACCGGAGAAGTTTCATGTTTAGTTTGGAAAGTGTTTCTTTTATTTTAGGTACAGCGCGCGCGACATCACGTGACACGGGTTTATAATAACGAAAACTTAGTCTTTTTATTTCTTTTTAGGTGGGGACGTTGAACAGACAACATGTATAGAGACGGAATGCACACAATGTAATTTCTTTTGTCATTGTAGGAAATTGACATTTTGATCACAGGTCACGGGCAGTGCATGTTTTGGATTTAATCGATCCGGTGTAACTTTAAAACACATTAATGATTATTTTCTGATAATGTACATTTTTCAGCACCTGTTTGTAACACAGATTAGTATTTCAATCTCGGATCGGACATTTTATTGTAGGTTTTTACTGAGATTCACGGACCTAGCAAGCGATTTTTACGGTATTGCCATTTCTTTTCTCTAGGAAAAGTCTTGAGAGATATCTGCACCAAGTTTTTTTATGAACCTTTATTACATGTATGCCCTGCTGACTGCAAATTTTGAGGTCGATTGGACTTGTAGTTTCAGAGTACATGTGGATTTTTTTTTCAGAAGAGACGTAAGAACAATATTAAATTTCAATTTTTCTTGAATAATTGAGAGTTTGTTCCTTCACTATACTGTCATAAATAAACAGTCATACATATTGATTGATTGATTGATTAGTTGGTTGGTTGATTGATTGATTGATTGATTGATTGGTTGATTGGTGATTGGTTGGTTGGTTGGTTGGTTGGTTGGTTGGTTAAACACGTTGGATAGGGTCAATTGAAACAGCGAAAAAGAAACAGAAGATCTTGGACCCTATATTAAACACATGAAACGGAAACATGATTGATTGATTGATCATGATCATGATTGATTGATTGATTGATCATGATCATGATTGATTGATTGATTGATTGATTGGTTGGTTGGTTGGTTAAACACGTTGGATAGGGTCAATTGAAACAGCGAAAAAGAAACAGAAGATCTTGGACCCTATATTAAACACATGAAACGGAAACATGATTGATTGATTGATTGATTGATCATGATCATGATCATGATTGATTGATTGATTGATTGATTGATCATGATGATGATTGATTGGTTGGTTGGTTGGTTGGTTGGTTGGTTGGTTGGTTGGTTGGCAGGCTTTATATAAACCATCAATGGGGATTATGTCCCTTACACAATGGTAAAACCAATGCAGTCGAAATGTAACAAAGTTGCCCCTTGAGGTACCAAACATTTTTCACTATGAAATTTTCTGTATCTATAACCATTCAAAAGTTATAGGGAAATCAAAGACCAATAAAAATCTAAAATACGACCTTGACCTTTGACCTTGACCTAATTTTCGTTTTTTTGGACCAAGGATCTCAAATCAAAAGACCCGAGGTCTCTATCACTTATGGTTTTCCAGTTTAAAATACATTTCAAAATTTCAAAAACAAAAGGGGAATTAACTCTCATATGGAATCTCTATAAGGCTTCGGTAAAAAAAAAACAGAACGTCCTGAGGATGTAACGCGCCATTTGGAAAAATAAATTTGTCGGTTTCTTAAACGGTTGTGAAGTTTAAGCGATAACAAAAAAAACAGTGTTCGGGGAGATAACTCTTATATGGGAAAGTATTGGGTTTCGCGGTGTCAGTTTCAAAGCGCATAAACTGTTCGATATCATATTTCATTTATCTAAGCGACATCTTGCGAAACAAAAAAAACAGCGAAGGAAAAAAATGTTTGCGGAAGAAAAAAAATAATAATTAAAAACCAATCGTTCAGAGAACCATTGATGGTCTTTCCACCAGTTAAGACCTTTTTTTTTTTATATGAAAATATCAAAATTTGGTTTTAAATGTCAATTTTAGCGTCAAATGACAGCTTATTGAACGCTTATTCAAAAAATATATGGTTTCTATAAAAAAAAAACATAGAAAAGGGAGATAATCTTTTACTTCCGGTTTAAAAAGTTTACTTCCGGTATTGTTTGATAGTTTACTTGACACAGATTCAAAAATATATGGTTCTATATACTTTTACATAGATTTAGTGCAAAAAATAGCTACTTCCAGTTTACAAAAGGTCACTTCCGGTTGTGTTTTTTAAGGTCACATTGCTTACAACTTAATGCAAACAGTCCAATGGCTTTATCATGTGTACATATAAGGTAAAAGCAAAGGTCAAAATCTAGAACGTTTAATTAGCATATGACCTTGAGCTCAATTTCAAGGTCATAAACCAAGGACCTCAAATCAAAAGACTCTAGTCCTCTACTTTATATTGTTCATGAGTTATATTACCATATGTATGATATTAGATATAAAAAGGGGGAAAACTTGCGTCAAATGTCTATGTACCCTTTCGACTAAAATTTATGTGTTACTACATGTCGTAACTAACAATTTTATGAAAATATTTTGTCAATATCTTATATGATTTCTGAAAAATAAGAGATCACAAGCCAAATCAAAATTTTAATCATGACCTTGACCTTTGACCTTGACCTCATTTTCATTTTTTGGACCAAGGACCTCAAAACAAAAGACCTTAGGCCTCTAACACTTATGGTTTTCCAGTTAAAAATACATATCACTTATATCAAATATAAAAGGGGAAATAACTCTCATATGGAGTCTCCGGATAGCTTCGGTCAAAATAAATCAAATCATCCTGAGGATATATCGAGCAATTTGGTAAAATAAATTTGTCGGTTTCTTATACGGTTGCGAATATTAATCGATCACAAGAAAAACAGTGTTCGGGGAGATAACTCTTACATTGAAAAGATTTTGGTTACGCGGTGTCAGTTACAAAAGCGTAATAACTGTTCGATATCATGTACCATATGTCTAAGCGACATCTTGCGAAACAAAAAAAATGCGAAGGAAAAAAAAGTTGGCGGAAGAAAAAAAATAATAATAATAATAATAATCAGAAGAAATCCAATAGGTCTTTCCACGGAAAAGTGGAAAGACCTAATAATAATAATCAGAACAAAAACAATAGGTCTTTCATCCGAAAGGTTGAAAGACCTAATAATAGGGAAAAACTGGAGTTGTCGTTCTTATCCGTTGATAGAATGGATAGCACACAAGCTACATTCATTTGTAAGTGGAGGGTAAAAAAAAAAGGGGGGGAGGGGCAAAAAGGGGGTCCCAGGATTTTTTTTTTTTTTTTTTTTATATATAAACGGAACAGAATGGTTAAAATTGCCGTTTTACAATATAAATCAATTGCTTTTAAAAAGCAATTGTGAACGGTCTTTCACCCCTTAAAAAGATGATTGATTGATGTTGTGTGTGTGTGTGTGTGTGTGTGTGTGTGTGTGTGTGTGTGTGTTTGTTTGATTGTTTGTTTGTTTGTTTGTTTGTTTGTTTGTTTGTTTGTGTAAGGGGTCTATAGTATTGTGTTA
>NW_027267071.1:15000-17500 GCF_963676685.1 Mytilus edulis
ACTATGAAAATTTTCTGTATCTATAACCATTCAAAAGTTATAGGGAAATCAAAGACCAATAAAAATCTAAAATACGACCTTGACCTTTGACCTTGACCTAATTTTCGTTTTTTTGGACCAAGGATCTCAAATCAAAAGACCCGAGGTCTCTATCACTTATGGTTTTCCAGTTTAAAATACATTTCAAAATTTCAAAAACAAAAGGGGAATTAACTCTCATATGGAATCTCTATAAGGCTTCGGTAAAAAAAAAACAGAACGTCCTGAGGATGTAACGCGCCATTTGGAAAAATAAATTTGTCGGTTTCTTAAACGGTTGTGAAGTTTAAGCGATAACAAAAAAAACAGTGTTCGGGGAGATAACTCTTATATGGGAAAGTATTGGGTTTCGCGGTGTCAGTTTCAAAAGCGCATAAACTGTTCGATATCATATTTCATTTATCTAAGCGACATCTTGCGAAACAAAAAAAACAGCGAAGGAAAAAAATGTTGGCGGAAGAAAAAAAATAATAATTAAAAACCAATCGTTCAGAGAACCATTGATGGTCTTTCCACCAGTTAAGACCTTTTTTTTTTTATATGAAAATATCAAAATTTGGTTTTAAATGTCAATTTTAGCGTCAAATGACAGCTTATTGAACGCTTATTCAAAAAATATATGGTTTCTATAAAAAAAAAAACATAGAAAAGGGAGATAATCTTTTACTTCCGGTTTAAAAAGTTTACTTCCGGTATTGTTTGATAGTTTACTTGACACAGATTCCAAAAATATATGGTTCTATATACTTTTACATAGATTTAGTGCAAAAAATAGCTACTTCCAGTTTACAAAAGGTCACTTCCGGTTGTGTTTTTTAAGGTCACATTGCTTACAACTTAATGCAAACAGTCCAATGGCTTTATCATGTGTACATATAAGGTAAAAGCAAAGGTCAAAATCTAGAACGTTTAATTAGCATATGACCTTGAGCTCAATTTCAAGGTCATAAACCAAGGACCTCAAATCAAAAGACTCTAGTCCTCTACTTTATATTGTTCATGAGTTATATTACCATATGTATGATATTAGATATAAAAAGGGGGAAAACTTGCGTCAAATGTCTATGTACCCTTTCGACTAAAATTTATGTGTTACTACATGTCGTAACTAACAATTTTATGAAAATATTTTGTCAATATCTTATATGATTTCTGAAAATAAGAGATCACAAGCCAAAATCAAAATTTTAATCATGACCTTGACCTTTGACCTTGACCTCATTTTCATTTTTTTGGACCAAGGACCTCAAAACAAAAGACCTTAGGCCTCTAACACTTATGGTTTTCCAGTTAAAAATACATATCACTTATATCAAATATAAAAGGGGAAATAACTCTCATATGGAGTCTCCGGATAGCTTCGGTCAAAATAAATCAAATCATCCTGAGGATATATCGAGCAATTTGGTAAAATAAATTTGTCGGTTTCTTATACGGTTGCGAATATTAATCGATCACAAGAAAAACAGTGTTCGGGGAGATAACTCTTACATTGAAAAGATTTTGGTTACGCGGTGTCAGTTACAAAAGCGTAATAACTGTTCGATATCATGTACCATATGTCTAAGCGACATCTTGCGAAACAAAAAAAATGCGAAGGAAAAAAAAGTTGGCGGAAGAAAAAAAATAATAATAATAATAATAATCAGAAGAAATCCAATAGGTCTTTCCACGGAAAAGTGGAAAGACCTAATAATAATAATCAGAACAAAAACAATAGGTCTTTCATCCGAAAGGTTGAAAGACCTAATAATAGGGAAAAACTGGAGTTGTCGTTCTTATCCGTTGATAGAATGGATAGCACACAAGCTACATTCATTTGTAAGTGGAGGGTAAAAAAAAAAGGGGGGGAGGGGCAAAAGGGGGTCCCAGGGATTTTTTTTTTTTTTTTTTTATATATAAACGGAACAGAATGGTTAAAATTGCCGTTTTACAATATAAATCAATTGCTTTTAAAAAGCAATTGTGAACGGTCTTTCACCCCCTTAAAAAGATGATTGATTGATGTGTGTGTGTGTGTGTGTGTGTGTGTGTGTGTGTGTGTGTGTGTGTTTGTTTGATTGTTTGTTTGTTTGTTTGTTTGTTTGTTTGTTTGTTTGTGTAAGGGGTCTATAGTATTGTGTTACCGGAGAAGTTTCATGTTTAGTTTGGAAAGTGTTTCTTTTATTTTAGGTACAGCGCGCGCGACATCACGTGACACGGGTTTATAATAACGAAAACTTAGTCTTTTTATTTCTTTTTAGGTGGGGACGTTGAACAGACAACATGTATAGAGACGGAATGCACACAATGTAATTTCTTTTGTCATTGTAGGAAATTGACATTTTGATCACAGGTCACGGGCAGTGCATGTTTTGGATTTAATCGATCCGGTGTAACTTTAAAACACATTTAATGATTATTTTCTGATAATGTACATTTTTCAGCACCTGTTTGTAACACAGATTAGTATTTCAATCTC
>NW_027267072.1:0-60478 GCF_963676685.1 Mytilus edulis
AAGGATACCACTCTATAATATCACACATTATAAACTATATTAATTCTCAACTTCCCTGAAAAGATAAAAAGTTCTATTTATTTGATAAATGTAATTTATTACATTACACATAAGGTTCTTCAGTTAAACATTACTTGTGCTGGTATTTCCCTGTATATTGTAAATATATAAAATAAAAATTAAGGTATTGGAACTATTTGCATTTACAAACTGACAACCCAGTTTGACCTAAATTTGTCAAAATAAGCTCAAAAAACATTTTTTTATCAATTAGAAACAGGTAATTTCTTGTTATGTATACATGTATTTTTTATTTTTTTTTATCATCAATGAAACTCTTGGAATGTAAAATATATTTCTGTTTGATTTTGGTTTGATAATCTCAAGATGATCTAAGCTTTTTTCCCTACAATGTAGTAAGTAGAATATTGTTTAAACATAGCTCTTGTCAGAAAACTACCATTCACCAATTGTCCTGTAGGAAGATATATAAGCATATATGTTCTTCTAGCAATATAAATGATATTTTGTTTAACAATTGAGCTTTGTTAATGGTCTATTTGGCATTTTAACTTTCATTACTTTTCTCCCTTTTAATAAAAGGTATACTAAGTCCACCTACTGTTGCCCTCTTTCACGCTTTTGTTGTTGGATAGGTTAATTTACTAATTGTTTTGTTTATCCATTTGTAGATCAAGTACAGTATGAAATTGTGTACAGTCTTTTGCAGCAATTCATATAATTGTCTGCTTTTAATATTTCCAATTTTTCTGGTTCAGGACTTATGTCAAACACTCCTGGTTTCTGTCATTTTGGTGTATAACAGAGAAATGCTTGTCTTTAAGTGACTTTGTCTGTATTATTCATACATTTATTTTAGACAATCCCTAATATGAAACTATAGACAAAGATCATCATATTAAATAACAGCACTAGAGTATTCTCTTGTATTGGTGTTATTTCTTGAACTGCACTGCATTACGATTGATACCCTGGTTAAATAATGCTTTCAATAATGAGTTGTTGTTTCAAGTGAGATATAATATGTTAGTGTAGTTTTGCACCTTATGTTCTCATTCATTCTTCAACCAAGTCTATTTACGGTAGTCACATTCCCCAACAAATAAACTAAATTAAACTTAATTCAAACCATAAGATTTTTGCAGAACTTAATTTTGAATCTGTATACATCTGTTAATACTTATGTTTTGGCGATGGTTAGCTATCAATTTAAAATAGAATACTTTTGTAAAATAAATATTGGCTGTTTTTGACAATTGAATGGACATGTATCGGGTTGTAGCATCATTAAGACATGATAAATAAGACATTTTGGAGTTGTATTATAGTTATTACCTTTGATCAGGATTGTATTTCCTTTGCCTACATTTACATTTAAATTAATCTGTAAATAAATAAATAAAAATTAACAAGCAGTTTGATTGAACTGGAAAGTACTAACTTTCATTGTTTAAAATTTTTAACAAATATTAGTAATTTTCTTCAATCGTGACAAGCAAACATAAAATTAAAAGTGTTAAAAATTGAAAAACAGCATTAACTTTAGTCGAGCCTTCGACTTTAGTGGAAAAAGCGAGACTTAGCGATCCTACATTCCGACGGCCACGGCATCCACAAATATTCACTCTGTGGTTAAATTTTTTTCAAATTTTGATAACTTTCTTAAACTATTCTGGATTTCTACCAAACTTGGCAGACGTTTGTTTATGATCAAAACATAGTATTCAGTAGTAAATTTTGTAAAAAATAAATCCATTTTTCCGTATTTTATTTTTAAATGGACTTAGTTTTTCTGCCGGGAAATATTTAAATTTACTCTGTGGTTAAAGTTTTTAAAATTTTGATAACTTTCTTAAAATATCCTGGGTTTGTACTTAACTTATACAGAAGCTTGATAATGATCATAAGATAGTATCCAGAATTAAATTTGTAAAAAAATTAATCCATTTTTCCATATTTTATTTTTAAATGGACTTAGTTTTTCTGCCAGGAAACATTTAAATTCACTCTGTGATTCAAGTATTTAAAATTTGAATAACTTTCTTATACTATTTTGGATTTGTACTAAACTTGGACAAAACCTAATTTATGATCAAAAACTAGTATCTAGTAGGAAATTTTGTTAAAATTATTAGATTCATAAGCCTACTGGATTTTACCAAACTTGGACAGAAGCTTCCTACAGTCAAAAATTAGTATCAAGAGGAATATATTTGTTGATTTTTTTCCTCATTTTTGTTGAGCCTGTGATTAACAGCAAAAGTAGGCAAAACACTGGGTTCGGTGGAACCCTTACGAATTTTTGTCATCATAATGGAATTAATGTGAAGTTCATATAGATGAGAGGTTTTGGTAGCTGTAAATTGAAGTTTAGTCCATTATTTTTTACATTAATTAAGTTTTGTTATGTGTAAGGAATATTACAGTTGTTTTCCATTCTTTTAATCTTTATATTTTTCTTTTTTAAAGCCTTTGTAGTTCTGTGGTTTTTTTTAGTTCGTTTTGGTAGCTGCAAAACCAAGTTTACTCTACTATTTCATACATAAGTAAATGCTTTGTGTCAGGAATAAAAACAGTTTTTTCATTTTCATTTCTTGTTATTTAGGGGTCTTGGTTTGCTCGTGGTTAAACATTATTACATGTATTAGGTGACTATTATTAATATACATGTATATTATATATTTCTCATTTGCAATCATCTCACATTTCTGATTTTTAAAATAGAAATAAAGTGAATATTTATTGAAAATTAGTTTAATACTTACAGGAATTATTGATGTATCTTTTATTAGTTTGATAGCTGCCACAACAGCTATTAAACTAATTGATTTGATGGCGAAGATTGTAATTTAAAATGAGATTTAAAAAAAAAATAATAATGTCATTTATTAGGTTACATCATGATATTTATCTACCAATTGTACTTAAAGAAAGTAGAGTGTAAATGCTTAAACGTGTAGGTTTTTTACTAACCAATGATATTATGTTTTAATATCATGTTGATAGTCCTAAATATAAAGTTACAATTATCACATTTATTTAAACTTAGGTGAGGATAGGTAAAAGTTAAGAGATTTAGAAATTAAAATTGATACTATAAGCTGGTAGAGCATCAATTAAGGATAAAGTTAAGTTAAAAATATTGATAGGTAATGGACCTCCTTTTCGAGATATTTGAGATTTGAAATATGGCGGGAAAAGGCTGACTCGGACTTTTACCTTATATTTGCATTGATATTATTTGGGTTTCAAAACAAAAGAAAGATAACTAAGAATCTTAACAGTTCATAAGTATTTTAAAATTTTTCTCCTTGTTTCACATTTGATTGCTTTCTTTCAAGCTCTTTTCCAATTTAAGAGATTAATTGACCACAGAACATTCAGAACAGATAGCAGAAACCTATATATGATTTGTTTATGCATTGGAGATCTAGATTAGATGGAGATTTGATTTTAATCATCCAAAATTGATTTGAATTGTCCAGTGGGAATTTAAATCTTATTGCCTCATTCTCCTGGCATAAAAGTACTAGTGTGTACTACTTTTGGTTGTTCTTGATGTTGATTGATATTTAGATTGTCTTGCATGGTCTTGTAATACCATTAATATAGAATGAAATAGAATTAACAGCCCAGTAAAATATTTAAATTCTTCTCATGTTTTCAATGTTTAAATGCCCTCTTTTCTGCTGTCTAAATTTGAAAGATAGAACAAGTAGAGCCATGGCAAGTGTATACCACTTTTTATCATGGTCCACTGTGATGGATATGCAAGTAATTGTCTGAATGGGTCCTTCTAGAGGATATCAGTTAGACATCAACACAATTGGGTTTTTTTTTCTCACCATATATGGTTGTCACTGTTTCTTATATAAATTACTTGCCAGTGGGTTTTTTTCTCCATATATGCTGAGTCTATGAAATATTTCAAGTATGTTGGATGGTAGGCCATCAATTTTGTTAGATGAACCAGTCTGTTGTTTTGAAGAAATGTCAATCCAGAAAACAGATGTTTTAAGACGCTTTTAAATAATGGAGTCATAGATCTTTCATTGAAACACCTTCTTTCTAGATACACGCATACATTTTGTTCCTTTAAATACAATTTTCTAAAATGTCACTCTATCAAAACAGTAATTAAATCTTTGACAATTGTTTTAATTGGTATAGATACTGAATTTGTTATTGGTAAATTAAAACCATACTAAATATTACATTTATGTACCTTCACAGTACTCCATCTGTAAATACCTATATTTCAGCATTGGACGATTCGGTAAAGTTTTTCTTTGACTGTTAACAACATCTTTTTAAACTTATGTCATCTAAGTGTTTCCTTCTAAAAATGCTAGTCTTTAAGTGACTTTGTCTATATTATTCATACTTTTATTTTAGACAATCCCATATATGAAACTATAGACAAAGATCATCATATTAAATAACAGCAATAGAGTATTTACTCTTATTGGTGTTATTTCTTGAATTGCATTTCATTACCATTGATACCCTGGTTAAATGATGCTTTTAATAATGAATTGCTGTTTCAAGTGCGAACCATGTTTATTGTAGTCACATACCCCGACTTCTTAACTTTTTTTTAAGCCAGCATATTTCCACTGGTGGTGAAATAATTAATAATCGCAAATTATAATTAAAACAATTAATGTATTAAAACTAGCTATAATTTGCTTCTTGAATAGATTGTCAAAGTCTCTTTGTCTTAAGGATGTTCGCTTGTCATGTTTTTGGATTTTTGTCAGATTTTCGGAATCCTCTGGTATTATCCATTTGAATGCCTTAAAAAAATTTGGCCATTGACCCCCATTTTTCTTTTTATAAATCTTTTATATGTATGATTATAAACCATCTGTTAAAGTCTTATAAAATCGTTGTTATTTTTTAATAGTTTTTGACAGCTTTAACTTGTCAATGATAAAGCAATGAAAAATCAAAGGAAATCATTTTCCCGCCAAATTTTCAAAGGTTAATATCCTGAAAACAAGCACATTGACCTATATTTATGTTTTGCTATTTTGGTTCCTTTATTTAACCCCTATCAATATATAATAGTGTTATGACAAGCTTGTTATTTTGAAACTGAGTAGCGAACTTCCTTAAGGATGTATGCAGACTAGATTTCTTTTCTTTCAATTTAAGACCCAAATACTACCAATGCAAAATTTATGGTCTGATCAGGTGAACCTTTTCCTGCTAATTTTTAAAAAATTAAATATCTGGAAACCGGAGCAGAATATTTTACCCTGTATTGTAGGGGAAAAACAAGGAGTTTGAACATCAGAATCAATTTCCAAAACCTTATCTAGGCACATCCTTAATTTTTTTGTTAGTTCATTGAGACTAATCAGATAGACTTTTTTCTACATATGTCATACATCAATAAATCAATTACCTTTCAAACACTTGTTGTTTCCGTAATCAGCTTCTGTTAAACTTTGCCTGGTGATAAGCCATGCATGAAACCTACTATCTGCAGGATGCTTTCTGGGTTTTCCTTCCCATAGACAATTGCCTACCATGGCTGACAAGCTCAATCTTCTCGTCTTTTCTTTCTGGGCTTTCTCCCATAGCCCTTGATCTTCCCAGATCTAACCACAAGGCAGTGGTACTATTTACCATAGTTTGGGCAGTATTGATGAGTGTAAGGGGGTGTCAATGCGACGATGGGCCTACACACTGCATCTCCAGGGTCCTTGTTGCTCCACAATGTGATATCGCGGGGAAGCATTGTAGTTGTCTTGAATAGCTAGTGTAAAGGCTATTTACTGGCAGAAAGACTTTCACACTCGGCTGTCTTTTCAACTACAAAGCAGGCTAGCCAGGGGTACATAATTAAGAACCTATGGCTCTTACCCCACAAGACACTTACACAATCATGTGGTTCAAACCACCAACAAACATAAAAAGAGTATAATATACTATACATGTTTCTCTCCCTCTTTGCATTGATGATTGGATTTCACAATTTTTTTCTTATAATTCATTTTTCTTTTGTCCAGGCATGAGTTACTGTCCTTTCTTTGGGATGATTTAAGAGTCTTTTTTTCTTTTTCCAAAGTTGTCCATATCTTATATTAATCACAGAATGCTTGCCTCAGAGGCGAATGTCTGTTTCGGGATTAGCATTTTATCTGAAATCGACATGTTTGTTACAATGTACATTTGACACTTACACAATCCTGTGGTTCAAACCACCAGCAACAAAAAAAAAGAATATAATATACTATACATGTTTCTCTCCCTCTGTGCATTGATGATTGGATTTCAATTTTTTTCGTAAAACTCTTTGTCTTTTGTCCATGCATGTGTTACTGTCCTTTCTTCAGCATGTTTCAAGAGTCTCTTTCTCTCTTTTTCAATAGTTGTCCATATCTTATATTAATCACAGAATGCTTGCCTCAGAGGAAAATGCCCTGGATTTGCATTTTATCTGAAATTCACATGTTTGTTACAATGTACAGTGATATTTGTATTGTTTTCAAAAAGTACTACATCACTTTTGATACTTGGAGTTATTATATTCAATAAAAAAAAATCATAAAAATTCAGTATTTACTATTAATAGAAACATTCATAGGCATCTGATAAATGATAAATAATAGTTGACAACCCAATAACTCAAAATAAGCTTAAAAAAAAATAAGCGGTTTGTCACCAATATGTATGCCTCCAGATAACATCTTGGTCACCACACAGACATTCACACAGAATAAAGTTTTGTCACCAACATGTATGCCTCCAGATAAAGTCTTTCTTCATGTAATTCCAATTTGTCTTCACACAGACAGTCACACAGGAAATTTTTCTGTCACCAACCTGTATGCCTCCAGATAATGTCGTTCTTCATTTTATTCCAATTGGTCATCACACAGACAGTCACACAGGATAGAGTTTTGTCACCAACATGTATGCCTCCAATGAAGATCACAAAAGAGCAGAATATGTAAGTAGAACTTAGCTATTTGCAGATTGTTTCTTGGTGTGTGTAATTTCAGTTTATCTGCCCTGTGATTTCACTCTTTCCTTCTCAACCACAGTTACTTATATAATGATTGCAATCTATATACAGTAAAACCTGTATAAACCGGCCGGCTACGGCAGAATCATTTTCAGACTTTATATACTGCATGGTCACCTTTAATAGCTGATTATTCAATCAATAATTTAATTGAAAGGACTCAACAGTTGTTTGCAGGACTTTTGAATTCAAATATAAGAAAAAAAATAAAACAAATATTGAAATAATACATATAATAGGAATTATGAGAACTGCATGATATAAGTTTGCAATACAGCTTTTTGTTCAGTTATCTTTGTGTTGACTATTATGTTTTAAACTCAATTCTGGATCTTTGGATAGTTACTAGATTTTTTCTCTTGATTAAGGCGTGCAACAGAACTTGTACATTTTCTACAGTTTCTTATCTATGGGTGGATCTAGCCAATTTTAAACAGGGGACGGAGTAGAGTTTTAGTTGCACCCAATGTACTTATTATAGTAAGAACCCATTGTTTCTCTATTTTGCTATACATTTCTTCTTTTGTTATACGTGTTTCAAACATCACTGCAATACTCTTCTTTTATTGTATATTACTGATTCTGTAAATAAGCCCATTGTTTCCTTTTCCTTATTCTCAACCAAAGGTCAAAGGGGTAGGGTTCCAACTATGTGCTCCCATTCAAATGCATTAATCTTCCATAAAAAGAGGGGATTCCAATCCCAGACCCCCTGGTACCCCCACTATCTTAAAGCAGGAATAATATAACAAAAAATATATATGTACTTCTGTCCACTGCAAATTGACTTTTTTTCATTCAATGTTGATGTTCACAATTTTGAAGCATGCAATTACTACATCTACTTTTTATCATATTTCTATTTTAATGTAATGAAAAGTTAAATTCTATTGTAACACAGGTTCTGCTGACAAATGACTGATAAACCCCTCTTGTATCCTTTTATCTATCAAAAAGGTGTTTAAGAATTTACAATGAATCCAAGTTTTAGAGAAAAGTCAGTTAAATTTATAATTTTCTTCTTTGGAAGTTTTCAAAAACCTGTAAGTTTTTGAAAAAAAAATGTCATTTTCAGCCATTTCATGACTATATTAATGTTAAAGCAGAAGAAGAACATGAAATGTCGAAAAATTATTCAAGAAAGTATTGAAATATAACTTCAATCATTAATTTTACTCTAATTTACTGTTGTTATAACTTGCAGTATCCTATGATGCAGGTACCCAGTTATCTCCCTTTGATCGCTTCTTCGCAAGGAATAAGCTGACACAATTGCGTATCCAGAGTTTTTGTGATCTGAAAGAGTCAAAAATGGTTTTACTTCATAATTTATACCCATTAAAACGTTACCAAACCTATTTCAGGAATTATAAGGGATTTTCCGTACACCTCCGCAAATTTTAGAACAAAAATTGTGAATTTATAACACTTGAACAACACTTTTTAATAATATTTATATAAAATAATGAAGCTTTCAATCTAGAATTGAACACTTTGATTTTTATAAATGTACAAGTACAAATAAGACGAAACACATCCAAAAACCATGAGGCATGCACGTTTACCAATATATCGTAAACTCTGACCTTTTATCACATGACCAATGTCTTGACCTTAGAAGCCAAGATTAAGGCGTGCAACAGAACTTGTACATTTTCTACAGTTTCTTATCTATGGGTGGATCTAGCCAATTTTAAACAGGGGACGGAGTAGAGTTTTAGTTGCACCCAATGTACTTATTATAGTAAGAACCCATTGTTTCTCTATTTTGCTATACATTTCTTCTTTTGTTATACGTGTTTCAAACATCACTGCAATACTCTTCTTTTATTGTATATTACTGATTCTGTAAATAAGCCCATTGTTTCCTTTTCCTTATTCTCAACCAAAGGTCAAAGGGGTAGGGTTCCAACTATGTGCTCCCATTCAAATGCATTAATCTTCCATAAAAAGAGGGGATTCCAATCCCAGACCCCCTGGTACCCCCACTATCTTAAAGCAGGAATAATATAACAAAAAATTATATATGTACTTCTGTCCACTGCAAATTGACTTTTTTTCATTCAATGTTGATGTTCACAATTTTGAAGCATGCAATTACTACATCTACTTTTTATCATATTTCTATTTTAATGTAATGAAAAGTTAAATTCTATTGTAACACAGGTTCTGCTAACAAATGACTGATAAACCCCTCTTGTATCCTTTTATCTATCAAAAAGGTGTTTCAGAATTTACAATGAATCCAAGTTTTAGAGAAAAGTCAGTTAAATTTATAATTTTCTTCTTTGGAAGTTTTCAAAAACCTGTAAGTTTTAAAAAAAAATGTCATTTTCAGCCATTTCATGACTATATTAATGTTAAAGCAGAAGAAGAACATGAAATGTCGTAAAATTATTCAAGAAAGTATTGAAATATAACTTCAATCATTAATTTTACTCTAATTTACTGTTGTTATAACTTGCAGTATCCTATGATGCAGGTACCCAGTTATCTCCCTTTGATCGCTTCTTCGCAAGGAATAAGCTGACACAATTGCTTATCCAGAGTTTTTGTGATCTGAAAGAGTCAAAAATGGTTTTACTTCATAATTTATACCCATTAAAACGTTACCAAACCTATTTCAGGAATTATAAGGGATTTTCCGTACACCTCCGCAAATTTTAGAACAAAAATTGTGAATTTATAACACTTGAACAACACTTTTTAATAATATTTATATAAAATAATGAAGCTTTCAATCTAGAATTGAACACTTTGATTTTTATAAATGTACAAGTACAAATAAGACGAAACACATCCAAAAACCATGAGGCATGCACGTTTACCAATATATCGTAAACTCTGACCTTTTATCACATGACCAATGTCTTGACCTTAGAAGCCATTAAATCATTTGCTGTCTAACTGCTAGACCTTTCTCTCCATTTTCACTTTTATCCTCCTTGTCTGAAAATTTGATTATCAAAACCTGCATTGCCATTTTCCATGTACACCATGGCTTCAATTTTTTTATTGAAATATATAATTTGCATTCAATTGATCATTTATTCAAGCATTTGTTCTTGAACATGTTGAATGCTCTTCTTCTTCACCTCTTCTGAATGCTCCTAGGTAAAAGTCTTGGAATTTTGTCTTCCAAAAGCATTTAAAGGGATACCACTCTATACATGCTATAATATCACACATTATAAACTATATTAATTCTCAACTCTAAGCTATACTGCAGACCACAAATTACTGACCAGTCACAAAGAATGATATATTTTTAACAGCAACATGTTTCCTTCAACAAGCAGTCCACAAGCAAAATCTTTAGGTACTTTCTTTTCTTTATCTTTTCAATTTTGTCATCACAGCTCAGATATACCAGACAGTTGCACAGGATGTTGCTCATTACCAACAACAGTCATCCCTTCAATATTTGTTCAATAAGCAAAATCTCTAAATGTTTTTTTTCTTTATCTTTTTTTGCCACGTTACAACTGTGAACTAAGGGCTTTGATAGTCATAACGTTTAATAATCACATTAAAAAATTGGTTGTATTTGTAACTACAAAACATATTATAATGAAATGAATGTGTTTTTTGAATTCTTCAATTTAGAAATAAAAAACAATTATTGTATTGTAACTAGCAATTATTTGCTTCTAGAAAAGCTAATCGAAGTGTCTTTGTCTTGATTGTGGATTTTTGTAAATACAAACCTCTATCTGAAACTATAGACAAAGATCGTTGATAATCATATTAAATAAAAACTCATAGAGATTGCTGATGTAGTTTGACCAATAATTGGATTCAACTGAAAAGAAAAAAAACTAGCATGAATAATATTCTTATAGTAAATATTTATTTTTCATTACACACAAAAGAATCGGTGTTATTTCTTACTTTTATAAATTTCTACCTGGGAAGAAAGGTGTATTTTGCATGCCTTTATGTTGGCACTTGATTGTTAAAGATATGAGGGACTGTTTCTGACTGAACATAAGATCATATTCTACCTATAGCCCCATCATTTTCTATTTCTGCTCCTCTACCCCATGTCAATCTTAGAGTGGCTTCAAGAATACCACTATCTGGTAGTCCATATGATCTCTAAAAAAGAAAAACAAAATAATTGTTATAGTAATTTTAATGTTAAAGTAGAAGAGGAACATGAAATATCGAAAAGTTATTCAAGAAAGGGTTGAAATATAACTTCAATCATTAATTTTACTCTAATTTACTGTTGTTATAACTTGCAGTATCCTATGATGCAGGTACCCAGTTATCTCCCTTTGATCGCTTCTTCGCAAAAAATAAGCTGACACAATTGCATATCCAGAGTTTTTGTGATCTGAAAGAGTCAAAACTGGTTTTACTTCATAATGTATACCCCTCAATACATTACCAAACCTATTTAAGGAATTATAAGGGATTTTTCATACACCTCCGCAAATTTTCAGAAAAAAAGTTTCACTTCACTTGTGAATTTATAACACTTGAACAACACTTTTTAATAATAATTATATAAAATAAGAAAGCTTATGCTTATTCAATCTAGAATTGAACACATCCAAAAACCATGAGGCAAGCACGTTTACCAATATATCATAAACTCTGACTTTTTATCACGTGACCAATGTCTTGACCTTAGAAGCCATTAAATCGTTTGCTGTCTAACTGCTAGACCTTTCCCTCCATTTTCACTTTTATCCTCCATGTCTGAAAATTTGATTATCAAAACCTGCATTGTCATTTTCCATGTACACCATGGCTTCAATTTTTAATTGAAATATATAATTTGCATTCAATTGATCATTTATTCAAGCAATCAAAACCATCCATTAGTTCTTGAATGCTCTTCTTCTTCACCTCTTCTGAATGCTCCTAGGTAAAAGTCTTAGAATTCTGTCTTCCAAAAGCATTTAAAAGGATACCACTCTATAATATCACACATTATAAACTATATTAATTCTCAACTCCCCTGAAAAGATAAAAGTTCTAGGTATTTGATAAATGTAATTTATTACATTACACATAAGGTTCTTCAGTTAAACATTACTTGTGCATGTATTTCCCTGTATATTGTAAATATATAAAATAAAAATTAAGGTATTGGAACCATTTGCATTTACAACCTAACAACCCAGTTTGGCCTAAATTTGTCAAAATAAGCTCAGAAACATTTTTTATCAATTAGAAACAGGTCAATTCTTGTAATGTATACATGTATGCTTTTTTCTTGTAACATCAATGAAACTGAAGCAATCACGGAATGTAAAATATATTTCTGTTTGATTTTTGGTTGTTTATCTCAAGATGATTTAAGCTTTGTTTTTCCTACAATGTAGAAAGTAGAATATTGTTTAACATAGCTCTTTTCAGAAAACTACCATTCACCAATTATCCTTTAGGAAGATATATAAGCATATAATGTTCTTTAAGCAATATGAATGATATTTTTTCAACAATTTAGCTTTGTTAATGGTCTATTTGGCATTTTAACTTTCATTGCTTCTCTCCCTTTTAATAAAAGGTATATTAAGTCCACCTACTGTTGCTCTCTTTCAAGCTTTTGTTGTTGGATAGGTTAATTTACTAATTGTTTTGTTTATCCATTTATAGATCAAGTACAGTATGAAATTGTGTACAGTCTTTTGCAGCAATTCATATAATTGTCTGTTTTATTTCCAATTTTTCTGGTTCAGGACTTATGCCAAACACTGCTGGTTTCTGTCATTATGGTGTATAATAGAGAAATGCTTGTCTTTAAGTGACTTTGTCTGTATTATTCATACTTTTATTTTAGACAATCCCTAATATGAAACTATAGACAAAGATCATCATATTAAATAACAGCAATAGAGTATTCTCTTGTATTGGTGTTATTTCTTGAATTGCACTGCATTACAATTGATACCCTGATTAAATGATGCTTTCAATAATGAGTTGCTGTTTCAAGTGAGATTTAATGTGTTATAGTGTAGTTTTGCACCTTATGTTCTCATTCATTCTTCAACCAAGTCTATTGTAGTCACATTCCCCAACAAAAAAACTAATTAAACTTAATTCAAACTATTAGATTTTTGCAGAACTTAATTTTGGGGGACTGTATACATCTGTAAATACTTATGTTTTGGCAATGGACAAGGTCAAGTTTTTATCTGACTGTTAACAACATCTTTTTAAACTTGTGTTATCTAAGTGCTTCCTTCTAAAAATGCTTGTCTTTCAGTGACTTTGTCTGTATTATTCATACTTTTATTTTAGACAATCCCATATATGAAACTATAGACAAAGATCATCATATTAAATAAAAGCAATACAGTATTCTCTTGCATTGGTGTTATTTCTTGCATTGCACTGTGTTACAATGGTCTTAATACCCTGGTTAAATGATGCTTTTGATAATGAATTGCAGTTTCAAGTGAGATATAATATGTTAGTGTAGTTTTGCATCTTATGTTCTCATTCATTCTTCAACCAAGTCTATTGTAGTCACATTCCCCAACAAAAAAACTAATTAAACTTAATTCAAACTATTAGATTTTTGCAGAACTTAATTTTGGGGGACTGTATACATCTGTAAATACTTATGTTTTGGCAATGGACAAGGTCAAGTTTTTATCTGACTGTTAACAACATCTTTTTAAACTTGTGTTATCTAAGTGCTTCCTTCTAAAAATGCTTGTCTTTCAGTGACTTTGTCTGTATTATTCATACTTTTATTTTAGACAATCCCATATATGAAACTATAGACAAAGATCATCATATTAAATAACAGCAATACAGTATTCTCTTGTATTGGTGTTATTTCTTGCATTGCATTGTGTTACAATGGTCTTAATACCCTGGTTAAATGATGCTTTTGATAATGAATTGCAGTTTCAAGTGAGATATAATATGTTAGTGTAGTTTTGCATCTTATGTTCTCATTCATTCTTCAACCAAGTCTATTGTTGTCACATGCTGCCAACAAATGAACTAATTAAACTTTATTTGAACCATTAGATTTTTGCAAAACTTTATTTAGACATCTTTGCCAAATGTTGATTTTTTTTTTGGTGCAGACTGAAATATCCTATTTACTTGAAATAGTACTTTGATTATGTCTTTGAAAAACAAAGATAGATATTTGGTGTTATTTATAACCACAAAAAAAATAAAATTAATGATTGTTGTACTGCTCCTCAGGGCATCTTAAATGTCTATTACAGCTGTTGCTGTTATTGTTTATAGATATCATCAGTATTACTGAATTTAAGGTTCACTCAAGCCAAAACTCTTTATGTAACATATTTTTGATATTAATTTGAGGAAGAAGGAATTTGTTCAATTAGTGTTCATTATTAAATATGAAAAGTTTTAAAAGTGGAATATGGTTAAAATAGTTCTCAATTTCTTTTTTGATTGTACATAATTTTGTACATTTACAATCAGGTATCCTGTAACTGGCTCTTATCTCTTCCCAGCTTTTTTTTATTCTCCACTCAGGGGCATATGTTTTTTAACCTGTGTCCTTTCTTTTGTCCGTTTGTATTGTGGTCAAGGTAGTTCAATTAAATTGAAGTCCAGATTTGAAATTTAGTACACATATTCCCTATGATATGATCTTTAATTTTAATGCTAAATTGCAATTTTGACTCCAAATTCACAGTCTAATGAACAAAGAAATGATAGTGCTGGTGGAGCATCCATGTACTATGGGCACATTCTTGTTGTTCATCTTTGGACATGTTGAATAAGAATACAATGCACACAAAATACATAAAAGATTTTCCTACCAATTAAGTGCCCTTCAATACTTTGGCCCAAAACTGTACTAAAGTAAGACAAGTTTATAATTATTCATCAATCCGTGGTACAAGTGTATAACATATAAAAACAAAACATTTGAAGGCCTCTACATACAGCTTGAAACCCAAAAGTGTGGGGATTCCCTAACTTTATATTAAGATAAATGACAAATGAAATGTAAACTATTCGCTTATCATGCAGAATATATAACAAGCACAGATCATTTCCTGTTCAATAATGCCATCATGGATGGACATTCTTTAAACATTTGTATTGTTGATCCATCTTGGTTTACATAGAATGCAATAAAAAAAAGTAATAAAGCAATCATAATATTTCTAAAACCGTTTAACTTCTGTATAGTATACTATATATTGGATTCTTTATCTACATGTGTTTGAATAACACTTTGTTGGCAGCAGCTAAAGGAACATTGTTTTGCTCTTTTGCTTCACCTGTTCTGAATTTTCCTAGGTAAAAGTCATGGAATCCTGCTCCCAGAAGCATTTAAAGGGATACCACTCTATAATCTTGCACATTATCAAAATAAATTACTTACATCGTACTTAATATACATTTGTATTGCCTGTACATCCTGGTTTACATGGAATGCAATAAAAAAAGTAATAAAGCAAACGTAATATTTCTAAAAGCATTTAACTTCAACTTAAGTATAGTATAATATATCTTAAATTTTTTTTTATCAACATGTGTTTGCATAACACTTTGTTGGCACAGCTAAAGGAACATTTTCTTGCTCTTCTGCTTCACCTGTTCTGAATTTTCCTAGGTGCTTTTAAAGGGATACCTCTCTATAATTCTACACATTATAAACATAAATTACTGACATCATACTTAATATACATTTGTATTGCTGATCCATTTGGTTTACATAGAATGCAATAAAAAAAAGTAATAAAGCAATCATAATATTTCTAAAACCGGTTAACTTCAACTTATGTATAGTATACTATATATTAGATTCTTTATCCACATGTGTTTTAATAACACTTTGTTGGCAGCAGCTAAAGGAACATTTTTTTGCTCTTCTGCTTCACTTGTTCTGAATTTTCCTAGGTGCATTTAAAGGGATACCTCTCTATAACCACATACTTAATATACATTTGTATTGCTGGTACACCCTTATTTACATGGAATGCAATAAAAAAAAAGTAATAAAGCAATCTTAATATTTCTAAAACCATTTAACTTCAACTTAGGTATAGTATACTGTATATTAGATTTTTGTATCTACATTTGTTTGAATAACACTTTGTTGGCAGCAGCTAAAGGAACATTTTTTTGCTCTTCTGCTTCACCTGTTCTGAATTTTCCTAGGTAAAAGTCATAAATACAAGCATGTCTTACTATTAGGAGATCTAGGCTAAATTAGGCACTTCTGGTATTATGTAAGCACCACATCAGCACCGTTACATAGCTTGTAATCTTTCAGCATGTTCAGCTGTTTCCTACCATTTTCCTTCCAATTCATATTATCTTCATCTTGTAATGTTTTGTGGATCAATTAAAAATTATGTTTTGTTTTCATTCTGATTAATCTAACAATTTTTAAGTTTCAATTAAAATAGGCAATTGTTAGAATAGTCCCTTTAATCAATTAATAGATGGTTTATAATAATCTAATAAATCAGAATAGCCTAGATATAATTTTTCTTCCTTGACTTAAATTCCTTCAACAATTATGTATTTATGCACCTTCCTATGTTGGTGTAGTGTGTTTCAAATGTTTAAGCAATGCCTGTTATGTGTTACCAATTCTTTGTATCTTCTCAATGCTGTTTTATAAACCTTGTGCTATGTGGGCATTTGCCTCAAGCTTGCATGTATCATGGGCTATGTACGTGTGTTTAGAACCTAAACATGAATTTGCTATATTTATGTTTCATATATAAATTACTTGCCAAAATGAAATACTAAAATAAATTAAGGGCTGAATGCATATACATAATATTTATGTTATATGAATTTAAGGCGCCATAACTTAATAAGTAAGCCACCTACCAAAACCAAAGCCACCTACCAAAACCAATAACAACAAGAACAAAATAATTATAATAAAGCAATTTGGTTGTGAATGCAGTTAGACTTTAAAACAATTTTAATTGGCTACAATCAACTAAGGATATGTATTTACCAATTCTAAATAAAACAATATTGATTAATAGTTCATTAGTATTTTTAATTTCTTCTCCTTGTTTCACATTTGATTGCTTAATTTCTTCCACCATAGTTGTTGCTTATATTGCGTATGTTTTTATCATAATTGTTGACTAAAAATGCCCTCTGTGGGACCTTGAACTTAAATTATATTTCAATGTATAAGAAATTTACCTATGATAATCTTCTATACAATATATTTTGTTGTCTACATCAATCGTAAACAACACTCCATCAAGCAGCTTTTTACCCATTTAAGAGGTGAACTGACCACCATCAGAATGAAATAAAAAAAAAAGTAGCAATCAAAATATTTTAAAAACCATTTAACTTAACTCAAATTATGTATAGTTTATCCACACTATGGTAGCAGCAGCTAAAGGGTCATAAAATCTGACTCCTCATTCTAGACCTTTCTCTCCATTTTCACTTTTATCCTCCTCATCTGAAAATGTAATTATCAAAATATGTTTTGTCATTTACCATGAAGACCATGGCTTCAATGTTTAATTGAAATTATAATTTGCATTTGTTCTGAATTCTCTTGGGTAAAAGTCTTGGAATCCTGTCTCACAAAAGCATTGAAAGGGATACTACTGTATAATTTCACACATGAAATGATTGAACCAGGCAATGATTGAAAATAATATTTTTAGTAGATTTTTTTTATTGCACTTTTTATTTGGCAAAGTATTGCAATTTTTTAAAGAGAAAATGAAAAAAAAATCATATTTTTTTGTTGAATTACACTCTTATCAGCGTTTACAATTAACACAATCTGTGATATCAATATATCATTGCACTTTGAAAACAAGTAGTTATTTGTTGATTGACACAGTTGTCTGTTCATCAATACAAATGATGGTTGAAACGAAAAGTCAAATGTTAAATTTATGCAAGAAAAAAAGATAAATAAGAAGACTTCTGATAGAAGGGAGAGTACTTTCTTACATTGATGTCAATGACACGACAGCCTCATCAGACTGATTTCGTAGAGGGAATCCGTTTAAAGTCCCCCTTTACACAAAGAATCTTTCTAACATGGATTCCAGGCAGGTTCAGGGAGGAATTTGCTTGTGTGTGTTCAGAGATGATGACTGCAAAAAAGCTGTGTTACAAATATCACAATTATACGTTTTTTTCTCATCACTTGGCGTCCGTCTTCGTCCTGCTTCCGGCGTTAACTTTTACAAAAATCTTTTCCTCTGAAACTACTCAGCCAAATTTAACCAAACTTGGCCACAATCATCATTGGGGTATCTAGTTTAAAAATTCTGTCCAGTGACCTGGCCAACCAACCAAGATGGCCGCCATGACTAAAAATAGAACATAGGGGTAAAATGCAGTTTTTGGCTTATACCTCAAAAACCAAAGTATTTAGAGCAAATCTGAAATGGGGCAAATTGTTAATCAGGCTAAGATCTACCTGCCCTGAAATTTTCAGATGAATCCAACATTCCGTTGTTAGGTTGCTGCCCCTGAATTAGTAATTTTGAGGAAATTTTGCTGTTTCTGGTTATTATCTTGAATATTATTATAGATAGAGATAAACTGTAAGCAGCAATTATGTTCAGCAAAGTACAAATGGTCAGTTGACCACTTAAGGAGTTATTGCCCTTCATAGTCAATTTTTAACCATTTTTCGTAAATCTTGTAGATTTTCAGTAACATTTTCCACAGAAATTACTGTTATAGAAAGAGATAATTGTAAGCAGCAAGAATGTTAAGTAAAGTAAGATCTACAAACACATCACCATCACCAAAACACAATTTTGTCATGAATCCATCTGTGTACAATGTTTAATATACACATAGACCAAGGTGAGCGACACAGGCTCTTTAGAGCCTCTAGTTTTAAGTATATGTCCTTTGGTGGATTTTCAGGAATGACCTATTTCGAACATCTTTCCACATAAATCACATGGCTATCTATGATGTTTCTTCATCTTACAATTTCAGCTTTCTTCTTCATTATAGAATTCATTTGTTTGCATATGTCTGTTGTACAATAGACCTTAAGCTTGTAAATTTGCAGTTTATTCATATCTTTTCTACACTGTAAGCAAAAAACAGCTGCTTATGAATTAGGAACAACATATAATTGCCATGATTTGGAGAAGATGATTTAAACATTCGCATTGCTGGTCCTTCCTTTGAGCAGGAATAAAAAATTATAATAAAAAAACTGAAAGGGTCACCTGTATGACGTATGTCCTCATTCACGTAATTCAATTTTGCCTAGGATGCAAGATTCTAGTTACAATGTGCTGTCGCATGGAAGCATTGTAGAAGTCTTGAATAGTGCAAAGGCTATGTACTTACAGAAAGACTTACACACTGTGCTGTCTTTTCAACTACAAAGCAGGCTAGCCAGTAGTGATAAAGAATCTATGGCTCTTACCACACGAGACATTTACACAATCATGTGGTACAAACCACCAGCAAACAATAGAAGAATATAATATACCATACATGTTTCTCTCCCTCTGTGCATTGATGATTGGATTTCATTTTTTTCCATAAAATTCATTTTTCTTTTGTCTAGGCATGAGTTACAGTCTTTTCTTTAGCATGTTTTAAGAGTCATTTTCTCTCTTTTTCAATTGTCAAATGTCAACATCTTATATAAATCACAGAATGCTTGCCTCAGATGCGAATGTCTGTCTTTGGATTTGCATTTTATCTGAAATTGACATGTTTTTACTATCTACAGTGATATTTGTACTACATTACTTTTGATACTTAGAGTTGTTAAATTCAATTAAAAAAAGTCATCAAAATTCAGTATTTACTATTAATAGAAACATTCATATATAGGCATCTGATAAATGATAAATTATAGATTATATTTGAGTTGCATTCCAGTCTCAAAGTTTGTATAATTATTTGATTGAAGATTAAGACATATTGTGTTCTGCTATTTTGCAATCCGAAGATGGCAAAAGATAATGGATTTCAACATAGTTCATCAAACATATTAGGTTTTTAAGTGTGTATGCCAGATGGATGTGTTTTATCAGTAACACTGAAATTAAAGCATTTTAACAAATGCTATCATAATATATTTTATTAAAGCTTAAAATCAAAACATTTTTAATGTAATTATTGTTGTACAATCTAGTTCTAGTACTGATTGACTGCATGATACATCAGTTTGCTTTGTATTTTGCATGGCATGCAATTTTAACTATCTGGCAGGTCGAAACTTTCCTGGTTCAGTTCACAATTACGTTTTGTAAGACCCTGCATTATTAAGATAAATAAAAAATGTAGTAAATGTTGTTGATAGAATTTAAGTGTTATTTTCAACAAATGGTACATCACTCTAAATTTTGAATATGCTGTATTGATAAAAACACCATCTTTGGCTTTTTATAGTCTTTAAAAAGATGTATGATGATTTTTTAGAAGTGCTGTATATATTATACATTTACAAGCATATAGAACCAGGAAGGTCTCAGGGATAAGTCGGATTTCTATTTTATTTTCCCTCAAACTGTAAATTTGATGCATTCCCTGACTGATGAGACCAAATATGCATTCAAATTTACGGTTTAAATAAACTTACATAACTGCTATGAAAGCATATATCAACTTGCCCTGCTGTTCCATTTTTTTTAGGAAAACATAATAAAGTGCTTTGCTGAGTGCAGCTGGAGGCGTTGCAGATGGCCAAACCTGAACAGTTGGGGCAAATATACACACCATATTCAAGCTTGATACTGGTTTGAATTTGGATTTTATTTAACATTTGACATATTATAGGTTTCTAAATAAAAGTAGTCAAAGAACTAGAAATTGGTTATATGAATTGAAGTTTCAAATGTTTATTCAATTAAAGATTTCTTACTGTTGTGCAATACACTATGCTGTTTTGCAATACTTAGTAAATCTGTTGTCAGACTATAAACAAAGAAAGTTCAATTAACTCTCAATGTCATATTATAAATTTATGAAAATCGAAAGGGAGCTTACATCAATAGATTTAAAAACTATAGGTACTCTGATGGATTTAACATAGGAGGGTGTAATACATATAATACTAAAGGTACTCTGATGGATGTAATATAGATGGGTGTAATACATATTAAACCATAGGTAATCTGGTGGATGTAACATAGGAGAGTGTAATACCCATAATACCATAGGTATTTTAATGGATTTAACATAGGAGGTTGTAATACACATACATTTTAATACTATAGGTACTCTGATGTATTATATATATAAACATAGGAGGTTGTGACAATTTTGACTGAAGTTTTCTATTTGTATCATATTATATGAATACCAATTACTTTTGAATGCCATTAATGGTTTACATATTTTTTTCAGTACATGCATGAAGATGACTTGGAGGCAATGGTGTCATACATGTTAGTTTTAACTATAATAGCCTAACTGAAATTTGAAAAAAAATAATCAGAGGAAAAGAGTGACCACGTCTTTCTTATGAAGATCAACACACACAAGGAAATTATCAGACAATTTGTAGCCAGATATGGGGGCAGTTTAAGATATATGCATGAAAAGAAAGTGAAATCAATGTTTATTAGATAAAAGCTTGATGATATAACAAAAATATAACAGTGCTGAATATGAAAACCCCATGCCATGTCACATGTAACTTTTGGAATGCAGATATTTTCAGTATTACAATAAAAGGAAGGATTTCATTACTGTTAAAACTGACTCTGGAACATTCAAGACAAAGAAATAAAGAAATAAAAACATAAGAGAACATTTGAAGGATCAACACACAAAAGGAAATGTTCATATCATTATGCATCATGTGCAGTAGTTGGATAATTTTGGATATATATACATAAAACTGTGAACTAAGTGATAATTATAATTCAAACATTATATGTGGTACCTGCATTTACTTAAAGGTATATATATTGTAATTCACAACATTTTACATGGATATATAGGAATATTCTTTGCATGATACATGTGAAATAAAAAAAGACAAGTATAGGAATAAAGAATTATCTAGTACGGCAATAGCATATGAAAACCAGCAGGATGATACATGTATATGTCTATACATTTATTATGGATCATGGAAACCTACAAGGAAGTATTGTATGAATTGTTATAAGGATTATTAGTTTAAATTCAATGTGACATATGCAATGCCTTTTGTTTTAATTTTGAGAAAACTATTTGAAATGAATGAAAAATTATATTAAAGTTTCTTTGACATTGAAACCTTTGAAATAGTCATATTTGTATATAATAGGCAGATAATACTCATACTGAACTCAAGGCTTTCAAATGCATACAACTTTAATGAATAAACAAATAGATTTATCTCAAGGACATTTCTTTTTTTAATGTTTTTCTTTCTATAATAATTTACTGTTTTGTACTGGAAAAAGTGCAATGAATGAATGATGCTTGTTCAAAAAATGAACATAGCTCTAGAAATTATTGCTTATATAGCTGATCTAGTTTTAAAAAGACCCATTCACACATGTGATGTAAAAGTAACTGATCCTTATAATTCAGTGAATTAATTAAAAATGTTTTTAAATATAAAAAAAAAACACTGAAAAAACTTTAACAGGGCTTAGAAGATAAATATTTCTCATAAAACATGAGTTTGATAGAAAGGGTTTCATACTACCATACACTAGTGCTTGTTAAAGTGTTTTCCCTATCAGGAGAATCATTTTGTTTTAGAAATACTGTTATACCGTTCGTCATCACGTTATTTCACTATGTTAAACCTTGGTAATCTAAAAGTCGTAAAGACCCTTTGATATTAAAATTTAAGGAAGTAAGCAAGATAATATTATATTCAATCGGCAGATATGACACACAAATATGTTTAGAAATGAACATTTGGTTACGAAAACCCTCACAAAGTATAACGTCAGAGTATCCCCCCTTTTTTCTCTTCGTATGCATGGTGATTCTTTAAAGATTCATGAACAACTCAAGTATGAAAATGTGAAAAAAAAAAACATTATTTTACATCTTTAATG
The DNA here is from genome assembly GCF_963676685.1 of Mytilus edulis. Lineage (NCBI taxonomy): Eukaryota > Metazoa > Mollusca > Bivalvia > Mytilida > Mytilidae > Mytilus > Mytilus edulis. The sequence continues at coordinate 23,011 of NW_027267072.1, forward strand.
TGTTTATCTCTAGTTAGAAACTATCAAAATGTCGATTATTTCTTTCCCGGCATTTTTACACCGAAAAGGGGAATAATCGATCTGAATCAATTCAGTGTTTAAATGTCGCCGAGTAAGGACTTCAATATCATTCATCTATAAAGATCGCATTGGCGCACCCCATTAACATTTCTTGATCTCTTTAAAACTTGGCATATGCTGCCTCTGAATTGGTCATTTTAAGGAGAAATTTTCGTTTTTGGTTATTATCTTGAATATTATTATAGATACAGATAAAGTTTAAACAGCAATAATGTTCAGCAAAATAAGATCTTCAAATAAGTCACCTTGAACAAAATGGTCAGTTGACCCCTAAAGGAGTTATTGCACTTTATAGTCATTTTTTACCAATTTTTCGTAAATTTTTGGTAAAGCCATTTTTATTATTCGTGATTATAAAGACTCATGACAGTTAGAAAACATTCCGAAGCAAACATTCAGTATAACATAGAATTCAACATAATGTATTTAATGACGTAAGAAACTGACTTCAAGTGGTTATGTAAAATGATGAGATACAATCTCCCAGAAGCAATTTGTATGTCACCCTCCATAGAATCCATCAATAGCTAGCTAAACCTCTCAAGTGTTGTATAGCTGACAGGTGTCATCTGACCTTGACCTCATTTGTATGGTTCAATGGTCAAAGTTAAGCTTTTGAGGGTTTTTTTATGGCCCTGCAAAGAAGTTGTTGGTGCCATATAGTTTTACCCTTTGCACATGTTGCACTTTGAGAATTTGTTGTAAATCGTTAAAAATCACAGTTATAAGGACTTTTTTTCTAAACACCTTCAGATATGGGGCTGATTTTTATATGTGACTTAACCATGATGAGTTACAGATCAAGTTTAATTTTAATTCAGCTCCACTAATTTATGCCGAAATAACGGGCTTTGGACTTTGAGAATTTGTTGAAAATCACAGTTTATATACAGTCTTTTTTTTTAAAAGCCTTCAGATGTTTGGCTGATTTTTGGTATGTGAGTTGTTCATGATGAGTTACAAGTCAAGTTCAAGTTCAGTTCTGCTCCACTAATTTTTGCTTAAATTAAGGGCTTTGGACTTTGATAAATTATTCAAAATCACAGTTATACAGTTTTTTTTTCTATACGCCTGCAGATTTTGAGCTGATGTTTGATATGTGAGACTACCATCATGTATGTGTCCACATGTGTTTATATTGAAATTGCATATTTTTCAACTTTTTGTGATGGGGCCATTCGTGTCGCTTTGACACATCTAGTTTTTTTCCAATACTGCCGGTATATGCAATAGGTCAACTATATTTGGTGTATGGAAATATTTTATGATCTATATGTCATTCCTGTGTGTTTTATTTGACCTTGACCTCATTTTCAAGGTTCATTGCTGTGTTAAGTTTTGTGTTTTGGTCTGTTTTTCTTAAACTATAAGCAATAGGTCAACTATATTTGTTGTATGGATGAATTGTTAGGTGTACATGCCTGCCTCGCATGGTTCATCTGACCTTGCCCTCATTTTTATGGTTCATTGGTCAATGTTTATTTTTGTTGGTTAATGTTAATTAAGTTCATGTGACAGTTGTAATAAAGCTTTCTATTTAGGGCTTTCAACATAGGCGAGACATTTCAGCATGTGCACTTTTGTCTAGATTAAGTATGTTTCTTAGAAACTAAAAGCAATAGGTCAACTAAATTAATTTAAATTTAATTTTTGAATTTCAAATATATATAGATAAACTAAAAGAGATTTAGCCATTTACAGAATTTGTGGTCTGGTATATTTTTTCAAGTAAATTTGTAGTAGCATCTTTTTAGCTCACCTGGCCGAAAGGCCAAGTGAGCTTTTCTCATCACTTGGCGTCCGTCGTTGTCGTTGTCCGTCGTCGTCCTGCGTTTACTTTTACAAAAATCTTCTCCTCTGAAACTACTGGGCCAAATTTAACCAAACTTGGCCATAATCATCGTTGGGGTATCTAGTTAAAAAATTGTGTCCGATGCCTCGCCCAACCAATCAAAATGGCCGCCATGGCTAATAATAGAACATAGGGGTAAAATGCAGTTTTTGGCTTATAACTCAAAAACCAAAGCATTTAGAGCAAATCTGACGAGGTAAAATTGTTTATCAGGTCACTATCTATCTGCCCTGAAATTTTCAGATGAATCAGACATTCTGTTGTTGGGTTGCTGCCCCTGAAATGGTAATTTTAAGGAAAGTTTGCTGTTTTTTGGTTATTATCTTGAATATTATTATAGATAGAGATAAACTGTAAACAGCAATAATGTTCAGCAAAGTAAGATCTACAAATAAGTCAACATGACCAAAATGGTCAGTTGACCACTTTAGGAGTTATTGCCCTTTATAGTCAATTTTTAACCATTTTTCGTAAATCTTAGTAATCTTTTAGAAAAATCTTCTTCTCTGAAACTACTGGGCCAAATTTTACCAAACTTAGCCATAATCATCATTGGGGTATTTAGTTTTAAAAAATGTGTCCGGTAACTCGGCCAACAAACCAAGATGGCCGCCATGGCTAAAAATAGAACATGGGGTAAAATGCAGTTTTTGGCTCATAACTCAAAAACCAAAGCATTAAGAGCAAATCTGACACGAAGTAAAATTGTCGATCAGGTCACGATCTATCTGCCCTGGAATTTCCAGATGAATCGGATAATCGGTTGTTAGGTTGCCTCCCCTGAATTGGTAATTTTTAGGAAATTTTGCTGTTTTTTTGTTATTATCTTGAATATTATTATAGATAGAGATAAACTGTGAACAGCAATAATGCACAGCAAAGTAAGAACTAAAAATAAGTCAGTATGACCAAAATAGTCAATTGACCCCCTAAGGAGTTATTGCTCTTCATAGTCAATTTTTAACAATTTTCTTAAAATTTGAAGATTTTCAATAACATTTTCCACAGAAAGTACTGTTATAGATAGAGATAATTGTAAGCAGCAAGAATGTTTAGTAAAGTAAGATCTACAAACACATCACCATCACAAAAACACAATTTTGTCATGAATCTATCTGTGTCCATTGTTTAATATTCACATAGACCAAGGTGAGCAACACAGGCTCTTTAGAGCCTCTAGTTTACAAGAAGCAGAGTTGGTTTTAAACATTGAGGCTTGTATAGGGTATATTGGGATACGGGATATTTGCCATTTTAATTTTAGGGATATGGGATATTTGTCCTAAAAGTAAATGGGATATGGGATATTGATGCATTTATAAGGATATTGAACTTTTAACATGAAAAAAAAATGTGGAATTTACAATTCAAGTACAGAAATATTTACATCTCACTTGATAGTCCTTGATAAAATTGCCCAAAAAAGTTTAATATTAAAGGTCATTTTAGTGCTTTGTGGATTTTAATTGAGTTTATGGTCGTTTTATTTAAAAGTCATCCAAACCCAAGCGAAAAGTATTGATTTATATGCTCATGTGTACTGATAATTTTAAAAGTATTTGTTTTGCTTTCTATACCTCGTTCCTTATTGTTAATTTTCCTTTTTTAGATGGTGATGTTCTTTTGGCACTATCTTACGGTGTTTGTATATCACAACTCCTCCGCTTTGCCCGTGTCTGTTGTAACGTTTTTGATTTTAATGAACGAAATATATGTATTACTGGTAAATTATTAAGTCAGGGATTTCGTTACCACAAATCACTTAAAATCTTCTACAAATACAAATCGGGCGCGAACATGAAGGGTGCGAACGTGTAGAGTGCGAAAGTATATTGGGCGCGAACGGTATATAGTAATTTATTAATATTTTTAATTATTTTTTAACTAAAGTAGGGAAGGCAATTCAAGATGGCAACTTGGATCCCTTTAGGATTTTTCAGTATACGGATATGGATAGTAAACTGCACATTGCCAGAAAACAAAGAAATAGTGATGGCAACGTTAGATGCGTTAAGGGCATACGATACAGTTACAGGGAAGGTAATGACGTTGCTAATGTAAAATGTTATTTTTGCGACGTCAAACTATGGCATATCGGGAAAAGATGCATTTTTCGACTGATTTTTTCATTTTGCAAGGAGATTATGTGACCCAAATTTTATAAAACTGTAAATAGCGCAATTTTTTTTAATTTTGATAAACATGCAGCAAAAAAATTACGTTTTTTCCTCTATTGATGAACATTTGATAAATATAGAGTTATTTCGGAATAAAAATTGCATAGTTTTTAATGATACTTATAAAATACAGAAATTACCGATTATTTAACAAAAAACAATTTGTGTTTACCTTTACTCTTTCGAAAAAGAAAATACGGACACAAATCTGAATTTTGAGCAAATATACAAAATTTCGACCTCATTTTACTCAAAAAGTAGCACATGAATTTTAAGGTATATTTTTTATTACATATTTGATTTAATCAGGTAAAAAATAGCCTATAGGCAAATTTTCATCAACTTGTAAATACAGGTTCAAAACTATCGTATGCCCTTAATAAATTCATGCAAATAGAGAGAAAATAGTAAAAAATAAATTAAAAACATTGATTTACCAAATTTTAATCTGCTAACCGAGTCCCTGTGATTTAGAGCTGGGAACAGTATATCTAACATATATATTCCTGTTTAAAGTAAACAAACGCTATCTAATTTTGATGGTCAAACATAGAGTAGCCTCATTAAAAGTCTAGATGTCAGCAGTGTTTAATAAACCGGGTGTGAATCAAACACTTTTAAAGTGGGGTGGGGGTAAAGCAAGCCAACATTTGAAGATACTATCAAATAGGTTATTTGTTTCACATATTTAAAGTTCTTTAAAAGGGGGTGCTTCCTGTCCCCTCCATCCCATAAAAACTAACCCGCCTTGCCAAACAAACTATTAGATGTAATTCATGTTAATATAGCTGTACAGTGGAGCCTATAGAAAGTTTGCTATTTCATAACCAAAAATCAACATATTTTTGGAAAATGACGCTTCAGCGGCATTGTTCCGATACCATTGACCAGAACAACAGGAAGTCGATTATTGCCTCCGCCTACCGTACTCGGTTTCATATTTACTATTTTACACACTAACTGGTATCTGCTTGTATTTCGCTACACTCGAACAAAGTGTTGTAGTTGGAAGGGCACCAGTTTACATACTTTGTTTTATTTACAACAAAAATGTTGACCTGTCTATAGAAAGGCTTGTATAGTCCGCGGTTTTATTCACCAAAATTGGACCTTCCAGAGGGGGTGCGGACAATAGAGTACAATAAGCAAGACATAAGAGAACAGGTTCAATTTCGCGGCGAGGTGGTTGTTTTCGTTCCGCCATCATTGATATTGTAGAGGGCACTCTCATCATTTTTCAAACTAGTAATTTTAACTCATCCATATTAATAAGTTATTTCTATTTAATATCAAATTAAAACTGATTAATATAAAAACTAAACCTTTCATTACAAATTTCTCGTTTGTTTTCAATGCATTTGAAATAAACTGGTATCTGCTAGATTGAAACGATCCAAACATAGTAAAAAAGACAACCGTAAACCAGCTTAGAATTTGTAAACTACAAAACGTAATCGGTTATTGTTCATTCCGTTTTGGTGTTTCATACCGACTTGTGTGGTTTGTATAAGCTTAAGACCCTTCAAACATTAATGTGATAGGTATAATAAAGACTTTTTTACAAGAGGATGGAACTGTTTTACTTTCAAAGTCGTATTATAGTGATATAATATACCTTATATACCACATGTACCCTGGTGGGTGTAACACAGGAGGATGTTATACACCTTATTTACCACATGTTCCATGGTTGATGTAACACAGGAGGATGTTATACACCTTATATACTACATGAACCATGGTTGATGTAACACAGGAGGATGTTATACACCGTATATACCACATGTACCATGGTTGATGTAACACAGGAGGCTGTTATACACCTTACATACCACATGTAACCTGGTTGATGTAACACAGGAGGATGTTATACACCTTATATACCACATATACCATGATTGATGTCACACAGGAGGATGTTTTACACCTTATATACCACATGTACCCTGGTGGGTGTAAAACAGGAAGATGTTATACACCTTATATACCACATGTACCTTGGTTGATGTCACACAGGAGGATGTTATACACCTTATATATCATATGTGCCACGGTTGATGTAACACAGGAGGATGCTATACACCTTATATACCACATGTACCATGGTTGATGTAACACAGGAGGATGTTATACACCTTACCACATGTACCCTGGTTGATGTAACACAGGAGGATGTTACACACCTTATATACCACATGTGTCCTTGTTGATGTAACACAGGAAGATGTCATACACCTTATTAACCACATGTACCTTGGTGGGTGTAACACATGAGGATGTGATACACCTTATATACCACATGTACCCTGGTGGGTGTAACACAGGAGGATGTTATACACCTTATTTACCACATGTACCATGGTTGATGTAACACATGAGGATGTAATACACCTTATATACCACAGGAACCATGGTTGATGTAACACAGGAGGATGTTATACACCTTATATACCACATGTGCCATGGTTGATGTAACACAGGAGGCTGTTATACACCTTACATACCACATGTAACCTGGTTGATGTAACACAGGAGGATGTTATACACCTTATATACCACATATACCCTGGTTGATGTCACACAGGAGGATGTTATACACCTTATATACCACTTGCACCCTGGTTGATGTCACACAGGAAGATGTTATACACCTTATATACCAAATGTACCATGGTTGATATAACACAGGAGGCTGTTATACACCTTATATACCACATGTGTCCTGGTTGATGTAACACAGGAGGATATTATACACCTTATTTGCCACATGTACTGTGGTGGGTGTAACACATGAGGATGTGATACACCTTATATACCACATGTACCCTGGTGGGTGTAACACAGTAGGATGTTATACACCTTATTTACCACATGTACCATGGTTGATATAACACAGGAGGGTGTTATACACCTTACCACATGTACACTGGTTGATGTAACACAGAAGGATGTTATACACCTTATATACCACATGTACCCTGGTTGATGTCACACAGGAAGATGTTATACACCTTATTTACCACATGTGTCCTTGTTGATGTAATACAGGAAGATGTTATACACCTTATTTACCACATGTACCCTGGTGGGTGTAACACATGAGGATGTGATACACCTTATATACCACATGTACCCTGGTGGGTGTAACACAGTAGGATGTTATACACCTTATTTACCACATGTACCATGGTTGATGTAACACAGGAGGATGTTATACACCTTATATACTACATGAACCATGGTTGATGTAACACAGGAGGATGTTATACACCGTATATACCACATGTACCATGGTTGATGTAACACAGGAGGCTGTTATACACCTTACATACCACATGTAACCTGGTTGATGTAACACAGGAGGATGTTATACACCTTATATACCACATATACCATGATTGATGTCACACAGGAGGATGTTATACACCTTATATACCACATGTACCCTGGTGGGTGTAAAACAGGAAGATTTTATACACCTTATATACCTCATGTACCTTGGTTGATGTCACACAGGAGGATGTTATACACCTTATATACCAAATGTACTCTGGTTGATGTAACACAGGAGGCTGTTATACACCTTATATACCACATGTGTCCTGGTTGATAAAACACAGGAGAATATTATACACCTTATATACCACATGTACCATGGTTGATGTAACACAGGAAGATGTTATACACCTTATTTACCACATGTGTCCTGGTTGATGTAACATAGGAAGATGTTATACACCTTATTTACCACATGTACCCTGGTGGGTGTAACACATGAGGATTTGATACACCTTATATACCACATGTACCCTGGTGGGTGTAAAACAGGAAGATTTTATACACCTTATATACCTCATGTACCTTGGTTGATGTCACACAGGAGGATGTTATACACCTTATATACCAAATGTACTCTGGTTGATGTAACACAGGAGGCTGTTATACACCTTATATACCACATGTGTCCTGGTTGATGAAACACAGGAGAATATTATACACCTTATATACCACATGTACCATGGTTGATGTAACACAGGAAGATGTTATACACCTTATTTACCACATGTGTCCTGGTTGATGTAACATAGGAAGATGTTATACACCTTATTTACCACATGTACCCTGGTGGGTGTAACACATGAGGATTTGATACACCTTATATACCACATGTAAAAAAAGAAAGACTTGTATAGTCCGCGGTTTTATTCACCAAAATTGGACCTTCCAGAGGGGGTGCGGACTATAGAGTACAATAAGCAAGACATATGAGAACAGGTTCAATTTCGCGGCGAGGTGGTTGTTTTCGTTCCGCCATCATTGATATTGTAGAGGGCACTCTCATCATTTTTCAAACTAGTAATTTTAACTCATCCATATTAATAAGTTATTTCTATTTAATATCAAATTAAAACTGATTAATATAAAAACTAAACCTTTCATTACAAATTTCTCGTTTGTTTTCAATGCATTTGAAATAAACTGGTATCTGCTAGATTGAAACGATCCAAACATAGTAAAAAAGACAACCGTAAACCAGCTTAGAATTTGTAAACTACAAAACGTAATCGGTTATTGTTCATTCCGTTTTGGTGTTTCATACCGACTTGTGTGGTTTGTATAAGCTTAAGACCCTTCAAACATTAATGTGATAGGTATAATAAAGACTTTTTTACAAGAGGATGGAACTGTTTTACTTTCAAAGTCGTATTATAGTGATATCTGTTATGTACGGATTCGACTTTCAACGGTTAATTTCTTCTTTAACACGTGCTTTTTAAACTTCCTGTTTAAACATCGCAAGTTTCAAAATTGTTTTTTAAGTGAATTAAACTTATTTTAACAATCATGACGCGTTTTAGAATCATTTTTACGCAGTTTCTACTTCTGTTTGATGATGGAAAACAGCTTTTCTCAAGAAAATACGGCAAACGATCGCAGAGGATTTGAAATATACAAGTCAAATCGGCACCTGGTTAAATCGGCATCTAGTCAAATCGGCACCTATTTCAAGTCAATTCGGCATCCAATAATATTTGTTATAATATTTTCCATTCAATTGATAAAATAGTTCAGAAAAATAAATATATACAAAATGTACATGAACCCCCAAAAATGTGAAAGTTAATATTTTTGGACAATCCCTTCCTAAGGTATTTATATCTTTTTGCTTAAATACTGAACAAAATTCTGGCAACCCCTTTCTTATTTTTACTCTTTTTGCTGAAAACACTGTTAAAAATATATGTTTAACATGGGTGACGAATTGACTATATCAGGTGTCGATTTAAACAGGTGCCGATTTGACTATACCGGGTGCGAATTTAACCAGGTGCCGGTTTGACTACAATTCTTTGAAATTACCTGAGTTTCATTAGACCTTTGATAACAGTAACAAAACGATTATTTACCTAAACTTTTGTGGGGAGAAGGGGGTTCTGAATATGTACCAGTGAGAAATATACAAGCCTTTCTACGGTATTTATTTGAACAATTCAGGTAGTCTTGACCTATTCATTTGTCTTTAAAAAAAACAGCCAGTTGTCATCTTCACTTCACACACACACATATACAAATATCAATTGTATGCTTACGAGACATGCTGCATTGTTAAACTAATTACGGTATGTGAAAATCAAGACTTGCATAAAAATTATACCAATATTAGAGACAGTGGCGTCATTTTTCCTCAGAGCTTTCAGCTCTTTGATTAAACTCTATTTGTTGGTTCTGGGAGAGAATCTTGGTCAATTTAAAATATAGGACAACAGAGTTGGTGTATGTGGGTTCGATTCCCACCCTAAGCAATCATTTGTTTCAGCTGGTGCAAAGTGGGCAGTTTAGCTTAGTGGCCCCACACTGACTTTGTTGTTTCTATCAAAAAATTCAGGCGGCCGCGGCCAGGTCTTGACATTTTTTTCTTTTGAATTCCTAAACAACAAAACCATGGTATAATTGTGAAAATTATACCATGGATAGCTATGGTATAATTTTCGGTTATTGAGATTTATACTCGGGTTGCACTCCCATAAGTTACATTGTACAGCTATAGGTTTATGATTATATATTATAGGGAGATGTGATATGAGTGCCAATGAGACAACTCTCCATCCGAATAACAATTTATAGAAGTAGAACATAATGGGCCAAAGAATGGTCTTTAACATGGAGCCTTGGCTCACACCGAACTGTATTTGCTTATCTAGAGCGGAAATTATTCACAGCTTGATTTGACTTCTTGACTTGAAGTTATTAACCCTAAACTGGTCCGGAATTTCATCTATGGCTTCACATGTACAACAATCCCTACGGCTATGCTTTTTGTCCATACTAGGTACAAATGATTGGCAATTGCATAAAGTTGCATTGACTTAAAGACCCAGGTGGTTTAATTTATGAAACTTGATGGGGTAGACTGACTTTTCAATCCCCCTTCTTTAATTCATAAAAAAATCCTACCGTTAGCTTTTGTCCATACCAGGTAAGAATGATAGGCAATTACCCAAGGTTGCCCGGACCAGCAGACCCAGGTTGTTAAAAATTATAGAATGCTTTAATTGATGTCCAAAGTTAGGGTAAGGTGACCCTACCACCTCCGTTCTTGAGTTCTTTAAAGATTTTCTACGGCTAAGCTTTTGTCCACACTAGGTACAAATGATAGGCATAAGCATAAAGTTGCCTGGACCTTAAGAACCAGGTGTTTAAAGTTATGGAACTTTTTTTTATTGAGATCCGAATTTGATGTCGGCTGACCTTTACATCCCTTTTCTTTAATTTATTAAAGCAATCCCTACGGCTAAGCTTTTGTCTAACTAGGTACAAATGATTGGTACGCCAGACGCGCGTTTCTTCTACATAAGACTCATCAGTGACGCTCATATCAAAATAGTTATAAAGCCAAACAAAAACAAAGTTGAAGAGTATTGAGAATCCAAATTCCAAAAAATTGTGCCGAATACAGCTAAGGTAATCTTTGCCTGGGATAAGAAAATCCTTAGTTTTTCGAAAAATTCAAAGTTTTGTAAACAAGAAATTTATAAAAATGACCACATAATTGATATTCATGTCAACACCGAACTGCTGACTACTGGGCTGGTGATACCCTCGGGGACGAAACGTCCAACAGCAGAGGCATCGACCCAGTGGTGTAAATAGTTATCAAAGTTACCAGGAGACCCAGGTGAGTGAAGTTATAGAACTTTTTTGATAATGTCCAAATTTTAGGTCGGCTGACTTTTCCAACCCCGTTCTTTAATTCATCAAAATTTGCCTATGGAAAGCTTTTGTCCACACTTGGTACTTATGATAGGCAATTTCTTAAAGTGACCAGGAGTGAAGACCTAGGTGGGTATTCATATGGAACTTTTTTGATTGAGGTCCAAAGTTGGTAGGGTGACCCTACTACCTCCCTTCTTTCCTTCATTAAAAATTCCCTACGACAAAGCTTTTGTTTACAGTGATAAATAGTTTTACAAATAATAGGCAACTGCCTTAGGTTGCCTGAACCCAAAGACCCAGGTGCGTAAAAGTACGGAACTTTTTGAATTGAGCTCCAAAGTTGGGGCAGGGTATCCCTACCACTTCCCTTTTTATAAACTAAAGAAGGGGATGGAAAAATCACCCTTTCATAACTTTGGACCTTAATTAAAAAGTTTCATGACTTTATCCTCCCGCGTGCAGTCAAGCTTATGATAACCCTTTATCCACACATGGTACCAATAATAGCCAATTGCCTATCATCGGGTTGCTTTGTCCGAACCCCCAGGTGGTAAAAGGTGGGACTATTTTAATTTAGGTCCAAAGTTATGGAAGGGTGACACCACCTCATCTATTCTGCAATTCATAAAAAAAATCCCTACAGGAAAGGTTTTGTCCACACTTAGTTCAAATGATAGGAATTTTGTTTAAGGTTGTCTGGACCCAAAGACCAAGGTGGGTAAGGTTTATAAACGTTTTTGATTGAGGTTAAAAGTTTAGGTAGTGTGCCCCTACCAACTCCCTCCTTTAATTTATCAAAAGTTCCCTACGGCAAAGCTTTTGTCAACAATAAGTACAGAGGTTGTTTGGACCCAACGACCAAGATGGGTAAAGTGTTTTAACGTTTTTAATTGTGGTGCCAATTTGGGGTACGGGGACCCTACCACCTCCCCTCTTTAATTTATAAAAAAAATCCCTGTGGCAAAGGTTTTGTCCACATAAGGTACAACTGATAGTGGATATTGCATAAGGTTGCATGAACCAAAAGACCCGGGTGGGTTAAGTTATGGAACGTTTTTCAATTGAGGTCCAAAGTTGGGGTAGGGTGTCCATAGCAACTCCCTTCTTTAATTCATTTAAAATTCCCGACGACAAAGGTTTTGTCCACCTTTGGTACAAAAGATAGGCAATTGCTTAAGGTTATCTGGACTTTAAGACCCGGGTGGATAAATTCAAGGAACTTTTTTAATTGATGTCCAAAGGTGGGGTAGGCTGATTTTTCCATTCTCTTTTAATTCATACAAAACTCCCTACGGCTAAGCTTTTATCCACACTAGGTACAAATGATAGGCAATTGCATAAGTTTTCCTGGACCTAAAGACCCAGGTGAGTTAAGCTATGGAAATATTTTGATTGAGGTCCAAAGTTAAAAGAATACATGCTCTGAGAATACATGTCAGTTTTCCAAATCCCATGTACAGAATGAGGATAAATCATGGATATCTATATATTAATAGATCAAAAAAAAGAGGGACGAAATATACCAGACGGACAATCAAACTGCCAACGAGGTTCACGTTTTGTTTTCTTATTTTAATTGCTTCACGGGAATATAATATACGAAATTTTTATATTTAGAGAGCTTATATTTTTCTGCATTTTTTAAACTCGTCTATAAATAAAATTAACCTTTGAAGTACATTATCATAACATTAAAATAAATTGCAAAAAATACCAATTAGTCCAAAATCAAGATATTTATAAATATCTTCGAAGTTGGGATTGAGAACTTTGTTTTCTTAAAACATATCTTTTTTGCAGTTTAGCAAGATTCTTAAATTGAAGAAAATACAGTTCTAAAATTTACATTGGTGACATAAAGTAAGAATTGTATGTATAGTAAAAATAAATGTGACATACATATTCGATTCGTTAAGTTGTCACATATTTATACGCATAATTTCTACATGACGTAATGAAATAAACAGCCTCACAATTATTTTTGGGTTTTCCCGAATTTCCAGAATTTGACAAATCTGTGTGTTTTTTCAAAGTGAATAAACAAAGACACAACTTATGGATATAGAGGTAAGATACAATTGAATTGTACAAACATATCAATTGTTTTTGTTTCATTTGAGTTTTAACTTATTTCCTGATATTTATTCGTTGACGTAGTTTGAAAAGGTTTCATCGAAACTATTTTTACATTTCTCTCATGAACAGTTTCCGGTTAATTGAAAAGTATATATATTCACCAAAGTAGGCATGGGGTTTAAGTATGCATTTCCCTGCAAATATATTATATTTTTCTATGAAAAACTTATTTGTTCATTGAATTACGGTATTATTCTTAAAGGCTTTTACATTATCTTTCAGATGCACCAAAAATTAACTCAATTGCGTTTATTTTAGTTAAATGCCGACACTTCGAAATTTGAAGACGTATATATATGATGACCTATGCGCTTGCTTCAAACTATAACTTAAGTGTACGGTCTTTAATCATATATATCTCAATTAAACTGATGTATATCTTGCTTTTTATTTATGAAATAGATAAAGTGTAAAATACCTTGATTTTTTGTTTAAATTATATAAAACCAACTTTCTTAGTTAATTTAAAAGGTAATTTTTTCTAGCAATGAATCTCACGTGATCAAATACGTCACTTGTACTATGTTACGAGTTATCAAGGTATGAGACTTCCAAATAGAATTTTATTTGTATTATTTGTTCATTGTCAGTATCATAGATATAATAGATAGGTAGTCCATGCATCTAGTTGTAATTGTTGGCGAGATGAGTTGTTGACCTACTTAACAATACCTTATTTAGCGTAGATTTATCACAGACCCTAGCGGATCTAGAAATTTTCATAAAGTAAGGGCCCGCTCTTCTCATTCTTTAGTGATTCCACAGTGGCGGATTCAAAAGGGGTAAGATTTTTTGTTCCCTATACAATCCCCCCTTTTTGTCCTGGGTTAGGAACCCTTTTTTAAAAGGCACTGGCTACGGTTACATGGAAATGTAACAATAATAAAAATATTATTGTTACATTGAGACTAATTGCCGGAATGCAAAGTTGGGTGAGGAACCGATTAATTACAAATGTAACAATAATTACTGAGGCTACGGTTACATTACGTTATTGTTACATGAAATACAGCAATGGACGCTAGATTGATTAAACTTAAATCTTCTATAGTTGTACTGCTTCATTCTTTCATATGTACTAAACAATACTTGTAATTTAATACTGATAAATAATAAAATATTATTATTCAACAAATGGTGTACAACTTGAATAGTTTTACTACGTATTAATGGTTTTGATGTTCTTAAAGATACTACTCAAGATTAGGAGTGTGACTGTCAAAGGCGAAAAATATAGTTCAATGGTTTCACTTTTTTAAAGTATTTAACTGCACACCTACTCTTATTACTGTCATTATACTTTGGACCAATTTTGTTTATGGTGGAAAAAAAAAATAAAACTTGGGATGCGTTTTAAATGAAACTGAAACAATATCAAGACATACATTTCATACAGCTTTACAACTTGACGCAAATTAATAATCAAAAGCAAAGTTTGCTAATTGTAACTTAAATACTAAGAAATTCTGTATGTACACGTATCCGTGGAGGACGTAATTTCGTTCATCAAAAATGTGTCGGACTTTAAAACAACTTACTGGATTTGTAGAAATTGTCATTGTAAATATAAATAAATTGTATGTTATAAATGTATGTAATAAATGTCCTCAACTTTTATTATTTAGTACATATTACTAGTCCCATCGTACATTGCTTTTTTTTTTATGTAACAATAACTCAATGTAACCGTAGCCTCAATAATTATTGTTACATTCGTAATTAAACAGGTCCTTACCCAACCATGCATTCCGGCATTTAGTCTCCAATGTAACAATAATATTTTTATTATTGTTACATTTCCATGTAACCGTAGCCAGTGCCTTTTTAAAATGGATTGATCCGCCTGTGTTTCCTCTATATTCAACCATTTGTTTAGAAATAAAACCCTGCTTCCCTTAAATCTACCTCTGGGCTCTGGGTTATATCTCCAATTGAGGAAGAAAAAGGTACAATAAAGGCCCTAAAACTCGTGATTTTTAGTACGGGTATGGATAGTAAACCCCATATCGACAGAAACAAGTTACTGTGCATTTCAGGGGCAGTAACCCAACATTGGGTTGTTGGATTTTTCAGAATAATTTCGTGCCAGCAGTTAGTGCCAACCTGTTGAATAATTTGACTCCTTATCAATTTTACTATAACTACTTTAGTTTCTGAAATATGAGTAAAACACTGCATGTTATCCTTATTTTCTATTTTAGCCGAATGCGTGACCAGGTGACGGTCACGTTTCTTGGCCACAAAAGAATCAAATTATATACTTTAAGCAAAATACCATAAGGACCAATATAACACGTTTACATCAAGAGCAAGTAAAAACGACTGAATCACGATCGAGTTTTCGGGCCTTTACTCACAGGCACTTGTTTCTGTCAATATGGGGTTTACTATTACCCATACTAAAATTAAAAATCGAGTGATTTTTTAGTACGGGTATGGATAGTAATCCACATATTGACAGAAACAAATGCATGTGCTGAAATGTTATTGAATATAGATCTATATATAGTAACAGTATCTATCCGTTACTCCAACTGCCCAAGGCGTTTTGAACGCAAATGCTGTGAAACTGTTTGACAAATATCTTTCAAACTTTGATGGTTTGTATGCAATCATATTTATAAAAAAAACAAAAAAAAACAGAAAAACACAGATGTGGTATGATTGCCAATTAGACAACTCTGCACAAAAGAACAAATGACACAGAAATTAACAGATCTTTATAGGTCACTATAAAGCCTTCAACAATACGCAAAGCCCATACCGCTTTGTCGCCTTTGAAAGACCCCAAAATCACAAATATGAAACCAAACGACAAAACTACATGTATATTAATGTAAAAACAACTGAACGAAAAACAAATGTTTAACACAGCAACAAACGACAACTGAATTACAGGCTCCTAACTTGGTACAGACAAATATATACAAAATGTGGCGGGGTTAAACATGTTAGCGGAATCTCAACCCTACCCTTAATTCGGACAGTGATGTAACAGCATAGCATATGAACGAACTATATGTCCATTCTCAATTTTATAAAATTGTGTTGAAAAAGGCTAAATACATATAACAAAACACATGGACCTGACATGGTACTTGTACATTCCAACAACAAAAAGTACATATCTGAGAAGACTCGCAGTCAGTGACAGCTAGTTCAAAGCCAATAAAAACAAGAGTGCACACACTGAAATGTCTCGCCTTCTTTACTAATCATTGATATTATGTTGATAGTCCTAAGTATAAAGCTTTATTACAACTGTCACATAAACGTTACATTAACCAAGATAACTAAACAAAGACCAATGACTCTTATAAATGTTTTCTATTTTTTCATAAGAGGTACCTTTAATCTTTTCACATACTATGAGTTTTAAATTAGTTTTTTCAGGACTTACAGAAATGACTTTAAAATTGCATATAAGCAACTGCTTAGATAAAGCATTTATATGTTTTCCTGTTCGTGTTCCACTTAAACATGCTATAGGGACATTGTTGAAGAAAGATTTCAGAACTACTAATTCTGAAAAACTTTTTCTGAATTCTCTTCCCGGCCCTGAAAAATAAAAACATGTTTTATATAATGGGTAAAGTTAATAATAAGACTAAAACTAAATAACTTATGTTTTTTATGTTGTTTGTAATATAAGTATATTTAGAAAATACTGTGAACAGTCTAACTTTAAAATCAATTCTGTGTGTGTGTGTGTTACACACATTATGTTACATTACCGGTATATATTTTATAATCAAAAGCATTTATACTGCTGATGACAGGTACTGTTTTGTATTGATCATTTCATTTAACTGAATGTGATGCTATATAAATTTTACTGAATGTAATGGTACTTAGATTGAATGTAATTCTATTTTAATGAATGTGATGATATTAAGATTTATTGATACTTCTTTTTAACTTAATGTGATGCTATTTAGATTAAATGTAATACTACATTTGTATCTAAATGTCAAATGAATGTGATTGTATTTAAAATTAGTTGAATACTATTTTTCTGAATGTGATTTGAATTGAATGCAATACTATTCTACTGAATGTGATGATATTTTAATTGAATGCAATACTATTCTACTGAATGTGAAGATATTAAGCTTGAATGCAATACTTTTCTACTGAATGTGAAGATATTAAGCTTGAATGCAATACTATTCTACTGAATGTGATATTTTAATTGAATGCAATACTATTCTACTGAATGTGATATTTTAATTGAATGCAATACTATTCTACTGAATGTGATATTTTAATTGAATGCAATACTATTCTACTGAATGTGATTTAAATTGAATGTAATACTATTCTACTGAATGTGATGATATTAAGCTTGAATGCAATACTATTCTACTGAATGTGATTTAAATTGAATGTAATACTATTCTACTGAATGTGATGATATTAAGCTTGAATGCAATACTAATCTACTGAATGTGATGATATTTTAATTGAATGCAATACTATTTAATGAATGTGATGGTATTGAGATTTATTTTTCAGCCCATGAATTTTATATGAATCTGACAAGTAATTGTTGGGTTGCTGTCAATAAATTTTAATTGAATGTGATGCTCTTAACTAACTTAAGTGTTATGCTTTTTTGATTTAATGTTATTCAACATTAATTGAATAAGATGTTATTTTGATAGAGTGTAATTCTATTTTGAATGAATATGCTATTTTGATTGTATGAGTGTGATGCTATTTGAATTAATGTAATGTTAATTTGATTGAATGTAATGCTATTTTAATTTAATGAGATACCATTTTGACTGAATATGCTGCTACATTGATGTACATTAATGTTTTGATTTATTGCTTGACTGCTGTTAAATGTAATAATAGGTATAATATAAAGAATTTTCCAATCTGTTTAAAACATGGTATATTAACTTTATCTAAGAAACTTTGTAAACACAATTTCCTTTGTTTGTATGCGTTCTGTATTTGTGACAGAAATTAATACAAGTGCAAGAATAAATGTGACAATCACAAGGAATATTTGCAAATTCTTCGCAAAGAAATTCGCATCACTTGTCCACAGATGTTTACTTGTGTCTTTCTGCATTCCGACACATTACAATTCATGCAAGCAACCTGTACAATCAAAAAACTATGTCAATAAATATTGCCCTCAATCATATAAAATGGTATGTGATATAGTGATTATATGAATTAGAAAAAAAGATTCTGTGATTCTTATTATTTTTATGTGGTGCATGTATGAATATATTGGTTTTCTATCTGTGACTCTATTTATTTTGATGTTTGTTCAAATATGAATTAATAGTATTTGTACATGTATGAAATAGTGAATAAACAATTATTGTGTACTCAAGGTAAATTGTATGATTTAATGTATTGTACCTATAGATACTGTAACAAGTTATATATCTGTTAAAAAAAACTTGTGCAAATACATATGGTCCGAGTACACAGTTATCGTCCCTTGATTTTCGTTGTCCACGAATATAGTCCCTAGTGTGGACAGTGTGTTACTTGTCAATTATTTTTATACCCCTTCCAAATTTATTTATTTATGTTTTATGCCTCAAGTAGCAAGAAGGGGGATAAAATTACACTGTAAAAAAAATTGATTCATGAATTATAATGTAAAGTAGTGATTTGGTTCAGTTGAAAAAGGTCAAAAATTAGCATTTCGGAAGCTGTCAAAAGATTTCAAGACCCCCTTCACATAAAATTGTCCATATTTGGAGTTAGAGCTGATGAAGTTTTCTATAATTTTGATATAATTTGTCCCAAAAGTAGTACAACACACTGTAAAAATATTATGGAGAAAGCGCAGGTGGAATTTTTTTTTTTCCATTTATTGTCTAAAGGAAATGCACTACGAAATAACTGTGTACTCGGACCATATGATTAAAATAGGGTGGTTGGAAAAATTCTTTTCCTTGTTCAAAGAGAAGTTATGAAAGGCTCAAGTTAACAACTTTCTGTTATAATAAAAAAAAAACATTTTGACATTTCAAATTGAGTTATTTTCCTTAGTCCATAATGTTACCTTAAAATCTCTTCTGTGTAAACATGCCAACCAGGCTGTAAATCAGTAATAAATCGAAAAGAATAATGTATTCCACTTGAAATTGAATTAAATTAATTTTGTTAAATTATCAGAGTTCTGATAAGAGTGATTTTATGGCTACTGGTAATCTGTACTGCAATAGTGTGCATAAAACTACAAAATAACTAACAAAGAACATTTTAACTGTCAATAACAATTTCAGAAATTATACAAAATACAAAAGCCTTGAAAAAAATCTAATGTTCAACAATGGAAACTTCTGAATTACCAGTCATCAATTTTGTGCATCAATGACAATTGTGCCAACTTTTCCCTCCAATGCTCGTAACAATTTAACACCATTTTCTGCAACTAACTGTCCCTCAGGGTGTGTCAGAATGATACTGGCACTAAGTGATTCCTGTATGACTATATTATATACATAGATAAGTAATTTGTTCAGTTTGAGAAGTAAGGGCTTGACCTCAAAGGGATTCGATCCCATGCATCACGCAACCCTTCAATGAACATCAATGCCAATATACATTTAAAAATGAAGATAAAGGCACCAATATGAGGAGAATCTTTTTCACTTTTGAGTATTTAATATTTCTTAAATAATACAGTAATAAATGTGAAAACTTTCTTAGTTTCTCAGACAGTTGATTTGTCATTAATCAAGTTAATGTTTCATTTCGGCAGAAAAAGATAAACCTCAATTATAATAAAGAGGTCTTTCCCATACTGAACTTATTACAGAAAATAAACTCAAATTATTAAAGTTATTTTAACATTCACATTCAGAATTGCTAATAATGAAAACATTATAAAATAATTCCTTCTTATTCAGAATCAGGTATTGTTTAGAAACAAATGCAAAAAAGTATATGTTGCCTTCTTGGTGTTATTGTTTTATGCTACATTTTGTATACTGTTTGGTTGCTATTCATCATGTACATATTGATAATACCATGAATACATACCATTTTCACAGCTGTCTTTGTTGTTCTCAATGATCTGGCACTTCTGCACTTATCAATATCATTGACAAATGGTTGCAAGAAATGAATGATGGTAATTTAAATCTAGCAATTTTATTAGATTTTAAAAAAGCTTTTGATTTGGTAGATCATGATATTCTTTGTTTAAAGCTTGAAATTTATGGATTTAGTGAGGCTACTGTTAGTTTTTTTAAGTCATACCTCAATAACAGAAAACAGCAGGTAAACATTTGTAATGTTTATTCTGAACAACAACATATAAAATTTGGTGTCCCCCAAGGTTCTATACTTGGTCCCCTATTGTTTGTACTATTTATAAACGACCTTCCCTTATGTATTGAAAATTGTGAAACAGACCTATATGCTGATGACACCACTCTTCATAAATCTGGGAAAAACATAGAAAACATACATGATGATGTTCAAGAAGATTTATACAGGGTTGAAGAGTGGTGTAAAATGAACAACATGTTCATTAATGCAAATAAAACAAAATGTTTGGTTACTGGAACAAAACAGAAACTATCAATTCAGACTTATCAACCAAACTTGATAATAAATTCAAAAGTCTTACAAAATTCTTCATGTGAAAAATTATTAGGTGTTAAAATTGACAGCACACTTAACTGGAAAAATCAAATTGACCAAGTTTGTGCTAATATATCATCCAGAATATACCTTCTTTCTAAAATAAAGAAGTTTTTAGATATAAATGCAAGGAAAACATATTACAATGGGTATATTCTTCCCTTAATTGACTACTGCTGTATTATTTGGGGTGAATGTAAAAATGAAGGGAAAACAAGAATTTTAAAACTCCAAAAAAGAGCAGCAAGATTAATTCTAGATGCAGATCCTTTATCCCCCTCAGCCCCCTTATTTAAAAAACTTGGGTGGATGACAGTTGACAATAGAATAAATTACCACAAATATTTACTTCTATATAAATGTATGCGTATGGAAGCACCAATGTACCTAGTTCAAAAGTTTAAACTGAAATCAGATAATAATCCTTACTCCTTAAGAGGTGTCACTCAAGGTAATCTGATAGTTCCTAAGCCAAAAGCTGAACTATTTAAGAAATCCTTTGCTTATTCTGGATCAGTATTATGGAATGGACTACCACACAAAATGCGTAAGGCTCAAAACACTTTTACTTTTAAGCAAAGTATCAAGAAGTACCTAACACAATCCTGATAAGAAATATTTGCTACAATCATGACAATGCATTTGTAATGTATATTTTTTTTTATTTTCATTTGATTTTTTTGACTACATGTATACTTCTTAAACAGCATTATATCTTATGTTAATAACAATACATTGAACTACATGACTGTAAATTAACTATTGTGTAAATATCTGTTTTGATTGTATTGTAATTTGTATGTGAGGGCCTCAGGGAAGATTAGTTGATTGTAACTGACTGAGTTTACCCTCTTTAAATAAAGAATTTATTATTATTATTATATTACTTCTGGCTAAGCTGAACAACCTTAACATTAATCTTGTTCAATTTTTTACACAGAACACCAGTCTAACAAAAACTGGGTGATCTAAGGTGCCCAGGAAAGGTAAGCAAATCCTGCTCCACAAATGGCATCCAATGTGGTTATACTTGGATACAAACAAAAATATGGAAACAATTATTCAGTATATCTATCAAATCGTGTTACAGGAAGCACTCTTACAGTTAGGTGTGTACATGTATTTTCCCATTTTGGCACCTGTGGATTTTTGAAATAAGAGAGCAAGTGTGCAATAAAATTCTTGTTTGGATAGCTGAGGATTAATTTATATGAACATCAAGATTATGTAATGTATGTATTAAATAGAGGCTGTTTTCTGTATGTCAGTCAGTATTTGATATATCCATACCAAACATTGGTCCAGCATATATTGTAACGTTCTTTTCAATTTTTTGGGGGGAACAAACCTTGTGATTATACATGTATATTAAGAAAAAAAAAGTAGGCGAAATAGACCCATTTTTTATTTGATCATGTCATAAGGTAGATTACTGTCAACAGTTTCTGATAAGGAAACACTCAAAGGCATTGAAATTCTAGTTCATTTTAAAATTGAAATTTATATGGGGGATATGTGACATTTTCACCCCCTTTTCGCAATATTCCATGGTAAATAAATGCAGAATGTTGCCATGAATACACATAGAGGAATTATTTTTCACCATTTTAACTTTTGAAAATCTATGGAAGATACTCATTACATACATATGCACATGTATAAGCTTTCGGGTCGATCCGGCCCCAAGTCAATCCGTCCCATGTCGATCTGGCCCCCCCCGTCGATCCGGCCTCTCAAAAAAAAATTTTATAAGGATAAGGAATAAAAATAAAGATATAAATTAATTGTAATTCATAAATGTTTATGATTTTTATTATATACAACCCCCAGGATTTGATTGAATTAAGTGATTACGAGTGGCATTACCTTAGTTCACAATCATCAGACAATTGTTGAATAAACAGACCAATTATAGACTAATGATTTCGTTTATATATACTGTTCAAATTTGTCACAAATTCCTCCATATAGTGAATATAGTTTATTCATATTTTATTTTGGGGCCGGATCGACGTAGGCTGGATCGACTTGGGCCGGATCGACTTTGGGCCAGATTGACTTGAGACCGGATTGGTTTGGGGTTGGAACGACCGGATACCCATGTATAACACAAACAGCTAGGTTAATGTATTAGAAAGCCAGGAATAGAGAATGATAAAACATTTTGTGGTTCAATTTTAATTTTATTTTCTTACGGTGAATTGTGGAGTGCTACCATTATATAACTAAACCACAAATCAAAAACAAAGTTAGGAACAACCCTTCATATATATACTTCTTATATCTAGGGGTACATTTCAATTTTGTTGTAAAAACCCATTTTTGTTACAAAAGGGCACACGTCTGTATTTTTGAAGATAAAATAGCCTTGCCAGACCTCACAATTATTTGAACTCATCTACAAATGATCTACAATGAATGTTTCCACATTTAAGTTATGTTTTTCTTTTTAATATATTATAAATGATCACTTGCAGACTTGGCCCTTGTCTGAGCCCAGGGACAGTTACTGATTTCAGGCCTGAGTGATTCTTTTTGTTAGGTGGTGTTCCGAACCCAATTTAGGAGTGGACAAATATTTAAAAGAGCCGTCAAGATCGAATTATAATAAAAGTTAGAGTGTACAAAAATATATATTTTTACGATGTTTCATGTTTTGATTAGTTGATGGAATTAATATACTCACTGGGCAGTGGGCAACAAATGGAATATTATATTATATTATACTCTTTCCAAACCCAACAGGCAGATTTACTATAATATTATTTCCCTGGAGAATGTTTTCTATGGAGGAAATTTGTTCATGTTTCAGTGTCAACTGTGGATACAGCTGACACTGTATGTTCCGTATCGTCTCTGTAACATCCATGTTGGATTTGACAAGGGCAAATGAGAAGGGTCAAATAAGTATACATACACCAAAATATATCTCCAGTTTAAAATATCATTTTCTAAAAATTACCGGTAGCTTATATTGTAGTCTTTAAAACCTGTATTCATTTATTAATATAATAGCCACTAGATTGACAACAACACTTAAGTTATCTGCAATTTTTATTAAGTCGACATGTTTCACCGATTAGATCGGCGTCATCAGGACATAGTATACATAAAAATAAGCTCTGAAGTACTAAAATGCGGCATCAAATATTTGACGTCATAGTGTTCTATTATTGTCCATGTTGTTATTGGTTACATGTATTGAATGTATTTAGTGAAAGAGAATGAAATATGTTAATAAAGTCATACAGTTTTTGAGAATAAAATAAAATAAAATATAATAAAATGTTTTAAAATTTGAAATGTTCTTATCTAATGTTTGTCACTGGTAAAAATGTTGTATATTCCTGACGGACTTTCACTTGGTTCATCCAGTTGTTTTCTGTGGGTTCATCATTACATACAGTTTGTTGGCTTGAACTCTGAGTTGGTCCCTTGTATGTTTTGTAACAATTTGTACTTTGGTAAGTTGGTATTTCTTCAACTAGATATCTAACATATTTCATTCTCTTTCACTAAATACATTCAATACATGTAACCAATAACAACATGGACAATAATAGAACACTATGACGTCAAATATTTGATGCCGCATTTTAGTACTTCAGAGCTTATTTTTATGTATACTATGTCCTGATGACGCCGATCTAATCGGTGAAACATGTCGACTTAATAAAAATTGCAGATAACTTAAGTGTTGTTGTCAATCTAGTGGCTATTAGATTTTTTCTTTCTTTTGACAACCCTGCATACCGTCGGTATCCACTTAAGGAATCTCTACCTTCACGAAACTTCAGAGGCGTTGGTTCAGCAATCCGCTATTCACCCTTGATATCCTGAACCCCTGCATCTACGGATCCGCCTATACCACACTGCGCCAACAATATGGCCAACCCTACACAGAACGAAAACGAAGAATTCCAAGAAGCCAGCAATGTACCCATTCCGTCAATTTCCGCCGAAACACAATCAAATAAAAGAAAAAGAATACACGAAGGAGAAAAAGGAGATGAACCCACGCACACGGATGAACCACAAAGGATTCAAGAAAAGAATGTACCGTCGTTCCGTGCCTTCAGAAAATTAAACGTAAAATTAGTTAGGTGCCAACAACATCATATGTATTTAAATAAATGTAAGAATAAAGATACCATCCCCAAAACCTTAAGAGTAAACATTAAACCACAAGTACCAGATACCACACCAAGATTTTTAATAAAATGGGAAACGGCACATATAGAATTCAGCCGTACATTAATAGGATTATTACAGGAATACTGGAAAGAACGATGCGAAAACATAAAAACCCAAATTTCGGATATGGCAGAAGACTTAAATACAAACACCGAACCAGCAGAAATGGAACTCATTACTAACCTCATCGAAAGAACTAAAATATCAGTACAAGAGGAAATACAAAATCCGAAAAGGAACACCTAAACCACAGCCTCAAGAACAACGACAAACCCACCACATACATAAACCACCTAAAAACAATACAAAACCAAAACAGTATACTCACCATGCCGCTATTTAGTACTTCAGGGAAAGAAAAATCAACAAACTTAAGTTATGATGACTAGAAACAGAAAATTCATCAAACGCAAGATATACAGAAAAATTAAGAAAAACTCCGCTAATTTAAATGAATCAAAACACGCCATCGTCAACCTGTCAAACAAAGTTCTCAATACAAACCATATTGCACTGTTAAGTAAAGGTTTAAATTTCAGCCCTACACGCGAGTCTCAAAACGAAATTGAACAATTAAGGGATGTTCTCCTATTTTCCCGGAGAATTAGATTAAAACATCATTACGAAAATAAAAATAAGGATAATGATGAAACCACACCAAACGTAGAGTATACCCCGAACCCTTTCAAACTGTCTTCGGGGTGGACACCACCACCCGGAAGGAATAAAGATTTGGACTCTTTCATCAACTGTATAGTGGAAGATATTTGCCAGGAACCGCAAAAACGCAAAAAGTATAGTAACCTCTCAAGAAACGAACTTGTGGCATTAAGGGAATTAAAAAATGACGAAGATATTATAATAAAGCCAGCAGACAAAGGAGGAGCAATCGTATTAATGAACCGGGCAGATTACATAAATGAAGCAAACAGACAATTAAATAATCAAATGTTTTACGAACAAGTACGATCCAACCAAAATGAAAAAATATCAAAGAAAATTAAAGAGTTTGTCAATTCAGTAAAACACCTACTGCCGGTAAATCTAGCACAATACCTACTACAAAAACATTGGCGCACTCCGATATTTTACACTCTACCGAAAATACACAAACCAGGTAACCCAGGTAGACCAATCATTTCTCAAATCGAGTCCCCAACAGCAAAAATGTCAAAAGTAGTAGACGTTTACCTAAAACCATTCATATTAAAGATACCCTCGTATCTAAAAGATACCACAGACTTCCTACAGAAATTGAAAGCTCTAAACAAAGTACCACCACAAAGTATACTAGTCACAGCAGATGTCACCTCACTATATACCAATATACCGCATCGAGAAGGAATACTTGCATCAAAAGAAATGTTAGACAAAAGAGAAAATAAGAACCCGCCCACTTGGATTTTACTCCGATTTATTCACTTCATCCTTACAGAGAACTGTTTTAAATTTAATGACAAATATTATATGCAAAAAATGGGTACCTCTATGGGGACTATCATGGCGCCGGAATATGCCATCATCTTTATGGACAAAATTGAAAGGGAATTCTTGAATACACAACACAAAAAACCATTAGTATGGTGGAGATTTATAGATGACATTTTTATAATATGGCCCCACTCGAGCGAGGAACTAAAATCCTTCACTACGGCCCTAAACGATTATCACCATACCATTAAATTCACCTTCACCATAAACAAGAGGAGTGTAAACTTTTTAGACACAATTGTAAATTTGGATGACAACGGAAACCTAACAACTACCCTTTATAAAAAACCTACGGATGCAAATCTTTACCTACACTATTCATCCCACCACCCAAAACACCAAAAAGATAGTATACCGTATAGCCAAGCCTTACGAATAAGACGAATCTGCAGCAAGAAGGAAGAATTTACGGCACATGCGGAAAATTTACAAAGGAACTTCATAGTACGGGGATATCCCCCGAACTTAGTTAATCAAGCAATCGAAAAGGCCCGACAGAAAAATAGAACCACCTTATTAGAACCAGTAGAAAAAAACACTGACCCGAACATACCTTTAGTGACTTCCTTTAGTAATCGCACCAAAAATATCAATAGGATCTTGAATCACAGAAAAGACATACTTACAAGAACACCAGATACGCAAAATTTAGCACAGACAAAATTTGTAACCACTTACCGCCGATCAACAACACTAAGAAGTATTTTAGTACATACCGATATCACAAACAAAAACAAAATTCCGGGAACCCGCCCATGCGGGAAAAAGTGTTATTTATGTAGATTCATGAAACCTACAAACAGCATAAAAAGCGCGTCAAATCAGTACACTATAAAAATTAGGGATGAAATTACATGTGAAACCATTAACGTGGTTTACGTTATAGAATGTACAAAATGTAAAAAACAATACGTTGGACAAACAGGCAACAGTTTAAAAGAGAGATTTAGGGGCCATTTCAATGACATTAATGTTCAAAACCAACACAAACCAGTATCACAACACTTCACATCAGAACATCACAGTAGGGATAACGTCACAATTAAGGGCATAGTAATAACGAAAAACGATGTAAACATTAGACTACGCACAGAAGAAAGCTTGATACACAAACTAGGAACTGCCGAACCTTGGGGTTTAAATAGAAGAAGATAATATGGCCAAAACGAAAACAACTCCGAGAAAAGTTGAATGCTTTGGAAATTCAGGAGGAAAAAATTTAAAGACACGAATCCAATGTTTAAAATGTGATAAAAAATTCGCCAGCATCAGTACACTCCGCAGACACCACAAGACTTTTCATGAACCGACTGTTACAATTTTTGAATGCCTTCATTGCCCAGCTACATTCACTAGGAAACATGGAGCGAAGAAACACATCACAACCAAGCACCAGGAGAAACCAACTACAGACTTTAATGAGAAAACAGCAACACCAAAAGCCGCAGCTGACCCAATTGCCAAATGGGTTCCACCCGTAGAAGCCCAAACCAAATATGACATAACACCAAAATTTAGGATCGTGGCAGCGCCACCAAAATATACAGCTCCAACTCCACTCAAAATTCAAGAGACATCAGAGATGCCATCTATGGACATACTTAAAGAAGATCTACAACTCAGTGATTCAGAAGATTCAGATGATGATGTTATATACGTTAAAACAACAAAACCGCGAAAATATACCACCAACAGCTACGGATATCTAGTTGAAGAAATACCAACTTACCAAAGTACAAATTGTTACAAAACATACAAGGGACCAACTCAGAGTTCAAGCCAACAAACTGTATGTAATGATGAACCCACAGAAAACAACTGGATGAACCAAGTGAAAGTCCGAGGAATATACAACATTTTTACCAGTGACAAACATTAGATAAGAACATTTCAAATTTTAAAACATTTTATTATATTTTATTTTATTTTATTCTCAAAAACTGTATGACTTTATTAACATATTTCATTCTCTTTCACTAAATACATTCAATACATGTAACCAATAACAACATGGACAATAATAGAACACTATGACGTCAAATATTTGATGCCGCATTTTAGTACTTCAGAGCTTATTTTTATGTATACTATGTCCTGATGACGCCGATCTAATCGGTGAAACATGTCGACTTAATAAAAATTGCAGATAACTTAAGTGTTGTTGTCAATCTAGTGGCTATTAGATTTTTTCTTTCTTTTGACAACCCTGCATACCGTCGGTATCCACTTAAGGAATCTCTACCTTCACGAAACTTCAGAGGCGTTGGTTCAGCAATCCGCTATTTATTAATATAGTACAAAATTCCATACAAACAAAAATAATTTTGACATATTTAATTTTTTTTCAAGAATGTTGAAAAAAACCTACGCTAGCATTAGGAGTTGGTGGCAGTGGTAAAGTCAACGTAGCGTAGTAAAGAGGACTCAATCAAATATTCATTCTTAATAAAAGTACAGAAAAAATGTTTCATCTTGAAGAATTTAGGACTTTTTTTTTTTTTTACATATATTGCCACTAAATGGAAGTAGTCTGTTTTCTGGTGTTTATTCTTCTCACGGGTAATCTTGAAAACATAATATATATAAAAATAAGATGTGGTATGATTCCTAATAAGAGATCAAAATGACACAGAACTTTTCTTTTATATGTATTCAATTATATTTTATATGTTAAAAAGAATGTGTTCATAGAACACCCATGCAGCATTCACAGTATCATTTTCGATGTTCAGTGAAACATGAAATTGTGGTCAAAACTGTAATTTGGCATTAACGCTAGAAAGATCATATGATAGGGAACATGTGTACTAAGTTTCAACTTGATTGGACTTCAACTTCATTTAAAATAAACCTACCTTAACTAATAACTGAAACCCAAAGAGGGACAGACAGACGAAGGAAATTTTTAATCCACAGACCCAAATGTAATGCTCCTACAACAATTATATAGCTTTTTCAAAATAGAATATATTTATTCTTATTCTAAATCTATATCTATATCTATTTTTTTACCCAAAATCATGGCATATTTCTGGAGAAAAGTTGGTCATTCTCTTCTTCTGTGTCTTTTGATACAAAAAAGTGGAAAAACAATGTTTGCTAGATGAAATAAAACCAAATAAACGAGAAAATGAGGAAAACCAATTTCTACAAACTGAGGCTTCATTTTGAAATAATTCATCAATCAAATCAAAACTATCTGAACCAAAAACTAATTTTAATTTAGAACTAAAGTCATAATCAGAACATTTCTTTCCATTGAAATTAAATTTAACAGAAATTCCAGAACTAAGACAAAAACAGCAATCAATTGGGTTTTCTTTTGTTGGTGTGGTATCTGCATGATCTGTATTTTCCATTTAAAAGAGATGACAAAATTGTATATTTTTGGTAATTAGAATTATCTGATCATTTTAATGTAAATATTGAGCAATGAAAATGGTCTCCGAACAATTGGAAATAATCAACATGATCAATCAAATTTATATTTTTTCTCATTAAAATGTAAGAGTTCAGAATAAAATAAAATCTGAAATAACTCATAAACTGTTATAACTTGTACCAGATGGGATGATTAAATCCAATAGAATTTGTCTATGTATCTCATCATGTGATATATAGAACCAATGAAAAGAACTAAATTCAATAAGAAACATTTTACTTATGGCCTAGCCAAGATCAGATGTGCATTTCATATTGGGTCTATGTTATAGGCTTGTAAAGACCATGAAAGACAAGAAGATAAACTTTACACAAGTAATACATCTTTGAACTGAAGAAGAGAATGTAGGGCTTCACAATGAATATCAAATATCATGTATAGGTGTTACCGTTTTGAAAAAAACCCACTAAAATACACGCTGAAAATGGGCAAAATTTCACGTTATGTTGTTTCATTTAAAATTTCGCTGTTTTAATCAATTGGTCCGAGAACACAATTATTTCGTAGTGCATTTCTTTTAGAACATAAATGAAAATAAAAAAAATCCCACCTGCGCTTTCTCAAAGAAATTTTTACAGTGTGTTGTACTACTTTTGGGACAAATTATATCAAAATTATAGAAAACTTCATCGGCTCTAACTCAAAATATGGACAATTCTATGTTTAGGGCGTCTTGAAATCTTTTGACAGCTTCCGAAGTGCTAATTTTTAACCTTTTTCAGCTGGACCAAATCACTACTTTCCTTTAAAATTCTGGACCCAAATATTTTTACAGTGTAATTTCACTCCCCTACTTGCAATTTGAGGCATTAAACATGGAGAAATAAATTTGGAAGGGGTATAAAAATTAATGGCAAGTAACCCACTGTCAACACTAGGGACTATATATATATTCGTGAACAACGAAAATCAAGGGACGACAATTGTGGTCTCGGACCAATTGATAGTTAATAAGTTAACTTAATTTGAACTACATTACTGGTTCATTGCTATAAACAATTAATTCATCTTTCTTTTACTGTTTGTTGCAACAAAAAATCTTCACTGGTTACAAAGTTATGATAAAAAGTTGAATACTATGCGCTTGTTATGAAATTTTGTACTTTTGTTTTTAGCTTGCTCAGTGTAGTGATAAAAGAGAAAAATAAATCAAATTTATGCTATTATGTGTTTTGTTTTCTCTTCTAGTATATACATTATCAAAAACTAACTCATTTATCAAAATTGAAGTACCCTAGCTGGAGATATATATGCCATCAAAGTTGAATATACAAATAAAGTGAAAAAATGTCTTGTCCGTAGACATGCATTCCCTAGTAAACTGGAAGCATTATTACATTAATGTTGCATTGCTAAGTTCCTGTTCTTTTGTAGATATGAAAACACTACTAACATTTTTTTCTACCATCTATTAATAGAGGGAAAAATTCAAAAATATGTCAGAATGTCTTGTCCGTAGACACATGTCTTGTCCGTAGACATGTCTTTTTATCAATATTGCTTGGCTTTATGGGTCTTAATTAGTCCTATGTGTTGTTTAAACTTAGAAATATCTTATTTCTAATAAATAAATGGTAATTTAAGTGTTCTCAATTTTTGTAAAATTACTTTACAGGAGTGGATTTTAAAAAGTGTCAGATTATCAGTCATAAAAAGCATACCTTATTTTACTTCAATATTGTTTATTCCAGTTGCTGCATACCTTAAAAGATTAACTAAATCAAATGAAGAAAAAGTATTTTTCTCTCTCTAACTTTATCTTTTGCATTTCAGTATTAACAGCAGATGAGGAAGTGTCTACAGACAAGACACTTGTACATAACAAGTATTAAATTCAATTATTTGTCTGCTATGGAACTTAAATCTTATTTATAGGTGATGAAAGTTATCTATTCAAATTAAAACTCAGTATTTTCAACATAAATATAGTCACAATTGATTCTAACAGATTTTTTTGACTGAAATTGTCTTGTCCATAGACATTACCACAATATATTTGTATCCAATTTCCTTGAGTTCAGCCTAATATGATAGGTAAAATGTATGTTATTTTTTCAAGAGAACACATTTAACTATGTCAAAATTGAGTTTTAATAATAGTTTGATTGTTTTAAACAGTCAGAGATATGGATTTCAGTTAAAAGAATGTGTCTTCATTTTGGCTTAATCAATAAATTATTGAGCATGTTGAGATATGTAAAGAATTATGGGTACATTTTTATATTTTTCAAACTTAAAAAACACCGCTTAAAACTTAATTAGTAACTTTAAATCTTAACTTTAACAATCATCTTTGAAAGCATTTAATTGAATATCAATAAAATGTCTTGTCCGTAGACATTAACAAAATGTATTTGTTTCCATTTTCCTCGAAGTTAAGCATCATTTGATAGATAAACCTGATAAAATGTATGGTTTTTTTCAAGATAACACTTTCAGCTATATCAAAATTAGGTTTTAATAATGCATTTCATTAAATATGAATACAATGTCTTGTCCGTAGACAAAACATATAAATTGTATTGCTAAGTTTGATTGTTTATTGTAAGAATATGCATCAAGTTATTTTAATGTTCTATACACCAAAAGAAAGGGTTCTTTTGGAAGTTTTGTTATTTATAGATAATTTTAGATACAGTTTTATCAGATAAGATTAATGATCAAAGAAAGCTACTGTTGTTTGAAATAACTGTGAGTCAAACATGTTCTTGTTAATTTTTTTTCAATTAAAATGTTTGATATTCAATAGTTCTAAACATATTTTGTTGTCTTTGTCATTGACCAAAAATCTGTCACTGGTGACCATGTCTTGAAGGCAACCATTAAAGAAAATTATACAGTTTTTAAACAAAAACTGCATGTAATTATATAAATGCTTCCAGTGTTAGCCTAACGATGGCAATTTTTCATAATTTAAACCATTTTTGAACCAAAATATCAAAAGAGTTTTTCAATGAGGTGATACTCATTTTTGACTTCATGTGAAACACAAAATGCACATATCTGATCATGCTGATTGTGGCTAGGCCGAAATAAAACTGATAAATATTATTACTTTAGAAACATTTTTGCAAATAACAGTGAAATGAAAACTGAGACATTTCTGGATTATCCAAGAACTTGAATTATTTTCACAGAAATAAAGAAATGTACAATTATGTAATTCCCAAAGCCGTTATACAATGATTTTCAAGTTTTTCATATAACATTTTGGAAGCAAACTTTACAAACAACTGACATTGGCAATTTTGTAATATGCCTTATTTCAAACGTTTTGATTGGTCTAACTGTTTGCTATTTTGTAATACCAAAGATTTTCTCCCGCCCATTTACAACATTTTAGAAGCCCAGCGACGATATAATAGCATTTCAAGATGTCATAATTATTTGGACTAAATTACACAGTGCTTTAATATGCAAAATACGCATAAGTGCACATCCTTTAATGATTGAAAGGGGAAGACATCTTAATATTCCTAGAGAGGAAAGATACTGTCCTGTCTACATGTAAAAATGGGGAAATTGAGGATGAACAACATTTCTTATTTAAATGTAATAGATATACCTCAAAGCGAGAAATATTAGAAAATAAAATAAATGTTATATTTCAAATACAGCGGAACATTACCGCTGATGAAAAAATATCTCTATTGGTCAATAATAGCTCAGCATTATTACTTGGACTGTCTTCCTCTTTCATATCAGAATGTCTAAATATAAGAAATAGTGAACTTATATAATACATCATTTTGTAACTTTTCATAATTTAGCATGATATGTTATCATGGAACCTTTCATTCTACCATGTCAATTATTATAGTTGTATGTAACGCCATAGGTCTTAACCATTTATTGTTATAAATGAGTTTGTGCCAATAAAAATATTTGTATTTGTATTTGTAATAGAATATTACTTTCTGTTTGGTGGAATTATGAAATAGAAGTCAAAGGGGGGCGTACGTCCTCTACGCCCTCCTCTGGATCCGCCACTGACTAAGTAAGGTTGTCTATCAATAATATCACTAACCTGATGACATTGTCCCTTTTGAAATGAAAATGAAAGTAGATTCCCGCGGAATCTCGTTTTGAAAATTCTTAATATAGTACACCGGAAGCACATGCTGGAAAATGGTAAACATGTTTCTTATCCTTATCTGAGGCTATAGATGATTTATATAAAAGGGGATTGAAAGCTTTATTTAAATATAATTTTTTTTAACTTATATATAAACCTAAAATTAACACACTTTCACATATATTTGATCATACTGTGAAACGTGTGTTGTTATATATCCTAGGTGTCAGACCACCCAAATTTTGCAATTTTCACAGCTTTCTAAATATTTTACCTCAAGTTTAACTTCATAGACCTTAATGGGAAACCAGGTATATCCTTAATTGTACATGAATCAGCTTTCTACATGCCAATTTTCACCATACCTTTAAAGCCTTCTAACAAAATAACTGACCTTCAAACATAGGTACTCCAAAACAAAAACCTGGTTTTCTGGAAATCTAAAATTAGTATACTATGCATACCCGTAGCCAGGGGTGGTTTCGGGGGATTCGGACAAACCCCCCCTTGAAAACAAATAATGACTGTTAAAGTCAACGTTCTGTTCGAATTGTGACTGTTAAAGTCAAGTTTTTGAGGCTAACGAACTCCCCCTTTGGAAATTCCTGGCTACGGGCCTGCTATGGAGCGCATTAATCCTCAATTTTAAATGCAAACTCATAGACAAGTAAATTTTGGCTCAAAAAATGATCTAGATATATTTCTCTTTCACCAAAAGTTTCATTTCTGCAAATTTGTTGGATAGTTTAAGTAAACAAGGACATCAAAAGCACTATTTTGTGTTAGAGTAGGGCTACTTTTACATACTTTCTAAATTGGAGGGAGTAATTGGTGGTCTGACACCTAAAAAGCAAAAAAAGTTGATCAGAAATCTTTTGTTCTGTTTATTCTTAATCCTTAGTCAATTTGAAGTTAAAAACATCCTTTCTGAGCATAATGCGCGACTCATATTACAAATTTCACAGCTCAATTTAAACTGACTGTAATGTAAGCCTATATATATTTTAATTTTAACCCCGCCGCATTTTTGCGCCTGTCCCAAGTCAGGAGCCTCTGGCCTTTGTTAGTCTTGTATTATTTTAATTTTAGTTTCTTGTGTACAATTTGGAAATTAGTATGGCGTTCATTATCACTGGACTAGTATATATTTGTTTAGGGGCCAGCTGAAGGACGCCTCCGGGTGCGGGAATTTCTCGCTACATTGAAGACCTGTTGGTGACCCTCTGCTGTTTTTTTATTTGGGCGGGTTGTTGTCTCTTTGACACATACCCCATTTCCATTCTCAATTTTATACTTTGATAGAAAATACTTGAAAATCTCATTTTGGACTAGAGAAACATAAACTTTCAATATTAAGATCAGCTTTTGTTGATTTTTCCTTGTTTGTTCTACTGCTTTAAAGACTTTTCACAATTTTTACAATGAGTTTAATAAAAAAATCTAAGGTATTGAAGAGTCAAGAAATATTGACCCCCCTTTTTAGCTCACCTGGCCCGAAGGGCCAAGTGAGCTTTTCCCATCACTTGGCGTCCGGCGTCCGGCGTCGTCCTGCGTCCGTCGTCCGGCGTTAACTTTTACAAAAAATCTTCTCCTCTGAAACTACTGGGCCAAATTTAACCAAACTTGGCCACAATCATCATTGGGGTATCTAGTTTAAAAAATGTGTCCGGTGACCCAGCCAACCAACCAAGATGGCCGCCATGGCTAAAAATAGAACATAGGGGTCAAATGCAGTTTTTGGCTTATAACTCAAAAACCAAAGCATTTAGAGCAAATCTGACGTGGGGTAATATTGTTCATCAGGTCAAGATCTATCTGCCCTGAAATTTTCAGATGAATCGGACATTTCGTTGTTGGGTTGCTGCCTCTGAAATGGTAATTTTAAGGAAATTTTGCTGTTTTTGGTTATTATCTTGAATATTATTATAGATAGAGATAAACTGTGAACAGCAATAATGTTCAGCAAAGTAAGATCTACAAATAAGTCAACATGACCAAAATGGTCAGTTGACCACTTTAGGAGTTATTGCCCTTTATTGTCAATTTTTAACCATTTTTTCGTAAATCTTAGTACCGGTAATCTTTTAGAAAAATCTTCTCCTCTTAAACTACTGGGCCAAATTCAACCAAACTTGGCCATAATCATCATAGGGGTATCTAGTTTAAAAAATGTGTCCGGTGACCCGGCCAACCAACCAAGATGGCTGCATGGCTAAAAATAGAATATAGGGGTAAAATGCAGTTTTTGGCTAATAACTTAAAAACCAAAGCATTTAGAGCAAATCTGACAGGAAGTAAAATTGTTGATCAGGTCACGATCTATCTGCCCTGGAATTTTCAGATGAATCGGATAATTGGTTGTTATGTTGCTGCCCCTGAATTGGTAATTTTGAGGAAATTTTGCTGTTTTTTTGTTATTATCTTGAATATTATTATAGATAGAGATAAACTGTAAACAGCAATAATGTACAGCAAATTAAGAACTAAAAATAAGTCAGAATGACCAAAATAGTCAATTGACCCCCTAAGGAGTTATTGCCCTTCCTAGTCAATTTTTAACAATTTTCTTAAAATTTGAAGATTTTCAATAACATTTTCCACAGAAAGTACTGTTATAGATAGAGATAATTGTAACCAGCAAGAATGTTTAGTAAAGTAAGATCTACAAACACATCACCATCACCAAAACACAATTTTGTCATGAATCCATCTGTGTCCATTGTTTAATTTCACATAGACCAAGGTGAGCGACACAGGCTCTTTAGAGCCTCTAGTTTACACCTGGTGTCAGTAATGGGGAATATTAACTGATCAAAAGTGCAGTCATGGTCATTTAACTGTTTTATTTAGTATAAAACTTTCAATTGGGATAATAATTGCATTATTAATTATTGTGTTTAAAAACTTTTTATGATGAAATAATTGACTTAATCAGTCTGAACAAAGTTTTTGCATTCATCATGTTCATATTTAAAAAAAAAAAAATGAACTCCATGCATAAAAAATGAATCATGTTAATTTAAGGCCATGTACTACGATCAGCCGATAAACAGTTTTCTCTTCATGAATGAAAAATAAATGTTTAAATAATGTTAATTATCACTGAACTAGTATATAATATTTACATTTGTATTTAGGGGCCAGCTGAAGGAGGCCTCCCTGTGAGGGAATTTCTGGCT